>NC_056733.1:1876915165-1876943709 GCF_019279795.1 Protopterus annectens | reverse complement strand
AGAGTGTGTGTGTGTTTGTGTACACACACACACAGATGTGTGTGTGTGTGTGTGTATATGTATATATATATATATATATATATATATATATATATATATATATATATATATATATACATATATTTCATGAGAAATTGTTTTACACCTTCTGATAAAACGCATATATAACTTGAAATAGTGATTCTGTAAATGTGCTCCACAAGCGAGTGTCAAATGGCCCTCTGGTTGACCTAGTCACTTATTAGTGCGTTTAGCAAACATAAGAATGTCACAGCAATATTTTTCACTACAATCTACTTTGATGAAAGTAATCAGTAAATGAATTCTATAATATTGTGTTTTAGATATTAAATTGATACTTATTAGCTGTTACTTACTTACTGGAACCTGTAATCGGAGACTGCTGAAGTGAGCACCCTAAAAGCATAGTTAAGACATTAAAAACAGGAATTTACCTGGTTCTCTGGCAGAGGAGTGGAGCCCTTATTGCGATCCGCATGTTACCGTGGCTTGATTAGTGGCCTAAGCACTTGGGGAGTCAGGCAGGAAGGGAAGTGAAAGGGTGTAACCCTGCTTGCTTCTCCCAAGGGGGTGGGAGGTGTTTTGTGCACACTCAGAGGTACACTAGAAAGAAAATTATAAAAAGAAATGTATGAATAGCCCATGTTGGCTGTCTAAAAGATGATCCTCCCTGTAGACCCTTGCAGGGGTCAAGGGGTACAAATGATCATTTGGCGTAGAAGGGGCTGTTTAGTCTATTAACAGCCGAGGTAAAAAGATGCTAGAGAGAAATGTTGACAGTGATCTTGCTTTCCTGCAACATTTTGTTTTTGTAATTGTGTGGGCTGTAGTGTTTTAAACAGGTTTTGATAATGTGTGGTTTGACTGTGGCAGTTATTACTTTGGGTTTGAACCATAATTTAAAGAACTGGTCATAGCAGAAGACTTGTTGTGGATCACTGGCTTTTATAACCATGACAGAATAAGTGCTAACAGCATACAAAGTAGAAATCCGAAATGTGAGGCAATTTATGAATGTTGTAATTCTAATTCCAACAGCTTGAGAAATATGATGTACAAGGAGGCAGAAGGGTATGATTGCCATGATGTCTTCATCTGCTTTTGTGCAGGATAACAAGTGTCTACAAAGTTACAAGATGAAATGCTGCTCTCAGAAATCAGCATCCTTGAAACAAACCTGCAGTATTAAAGTGAATACATTATAACAGTGGCTACTTGAGTATGGGATTCCTTTTGACCAGTGCTAAAGGTCCCAGCCTTCATTGAGTTTTATGTTACCAAACTTTAACTAGTGAAGCATTGATTCCATCCATATGTAATCAATATATTAGAAGACCTAATTTAGTTTGAGCTCAAATATAAAAAGCAGTTATAATAAGACTGTGTAGTTGTTGCTTCTGGTGGAGAAAATGCCAGTGCTACAGAGGTTTCCTACAATGTTACTTTTGATAGTCTGGTCTGTGGATCTTTATATAATGGAGAAATGTGTAAACCCTGTTCCAGTAATACTGACAAATATTGTGTTTTGGACTAAGGCAACTGATGTGGTCAACAAGGTACCTTTTTCAAGTTATGTCATTCAGTGTTGAAAAATTGCTGTAGTTGAAAGTGTGGAGTACAAGTAATATCACACTTGCACCAATGTCTGTACATTGCCGTTCAGCTAGAAGAGTTTACTGATGTGTAGTGGGTGGTGCTTATCTGACTTGTCAAGTGTGTATGATTACAATGAGTAGATTATGAATTTTCTTTAGCCAGTGTCTCTTGACCAGCAAAAACAGTGAGTAATAAAGCTGACAGGATAAAATGCATCTTTATTATTTTGGCTAGTACTTCATTGATAATCGATAGCATGAAAGGCCTGATTGTACAATTGTACCACTGGCAGCAAGCAGCAAGGCATCGTTGCATCCATTTTGAACTTCTGGCTGCAAATAAAAGCTGCCAGGTGTGCTTAAAACAGTTTTGGATGAGGTTGTAAATATTGTAAACTTGATCAAAGGACATCCCTTGAATGGAGATATTTTAAAGCTTTATGTGAAGAGATGAGACAGAAGCATGACAGATTGCCTTTCCATACTGAAATTCACAGGGCATAGTACTTAACCTACCTGTTTGAAATATGTGAGGCGATCATGTCTGTCACTATTTGTAAAGTTTACATGACGCTTTTCTTGGCCGTCACAAATAGTGTATATTGGTATCACATTTACCATTCTGAGTGGACAGAACCTAGCATTACAGGCTAGAGATGTTACTATCTTTTATGTTCATGATAAAATCAAGCCTTTCATGTATAAAGTTGGAAATTTGGTGTGATTCCATTGATTACCAAAAATAAAACTTGCTCACAACTCTTAGTGACTTTCTATTTAGGCTTGAGCAATGAGCAGATTGTTTAAAAGTACACTTTTGTGTACTACTTGAGCAGCTTAGGATGCATTTTCCAGAATCCAAGACTGGATTTCAGTGGATAAGATATCCATTGATAAATATTGGTCAAATTGGAGAAAAAAGTTTCAGTCTTGGAGCTGTGATCAAATGGTTCGCTGAAGGTGTCATTTGCTGAAACCTGTATGACAGAATTTTGACTCGTAGGATCAGACTATGCATGACTTGGTGTGATGCAGCTCTGAAGCATATGTTTCAGTTTCCAGTAACTTACATTTGTGAGCTCAGACTGTTGTTGAACTGAAAACAAAGAAGAGAATTTGGCTGAACTTGGAGCATGACATGAAATTACAGTTGTCTACCGTGGATACATATGACTTCTCTGATTGCTCAACAAAAGCTCTCTTTTTTCACATATTTAACACCAAAACGACAAGCAAAACCAAGCTAAAATGTAAAAGGCAAGGATGTAGTAAAAATATCAATTTCTTTATTCACGAGCCAACATTGTAAGCGTTTTTGCTCGCACTTCAAATGTGCAACCTTAATCAGACATCAGTTAGTTAATTGGGAAACATTTAAAAAAACCTTCTCAATTCAGTAATTCCCCTGGATGGAGTCAACGTCTCAAGAACCAGAATGTGAACTCAAATCAAGGTTCCCATCAAGCGGATTTTCGGAACGGGACATCAGCCAGGAATTCAGGGCAGAGATCGAACAACCCGAACCCTTGACGCAACAGGAGGGAAGAACCGACGTCTGAGATAACTAACGTTCACCAACCTAAGGACCTTATCTTACAAAATGTGTTTTTTCCACAGATTATTTTTGATTCCAGAGGTGACTTTAAAATATTGAACTTCACTGATGTTTGTGTACCAAATGACATTATTGATTTACTCAGTAAAGGCTTGTCCTTTGTGACTTCTAGGCATTTTAATTTAGTCGACATGCTTCTTGATCTGAAATTGTTTGTTCGTAAAATCAACTTGCATTGTTTATTGGGAAATATGCCTGCTATTAATGCTGAATGTCGTATTTCTAGTATCTTTTTAACCCATCCCTACACAACTTGATGTGTTTTGAAAGAGTTTGTGAGATTGACTTAAATTTGACAAAGAATCATAGTGGAAGGAATAGTATGAATAAATGTGACAGGCCTAATGCTTCCAAAAAACCAAATTGATGGCTTGAATTATGTAAAATTACACTATATTTGTATTTTAAAGTCCGACAAAGGTGGGGGATTGGTACTGATGAGTAATGAAGCCTACAATAACGAAATTTTGAATATTTTGTCTACTGACAATTATGAGAGCTTCAATTAATTAATTAAATGGGGCCTATAATCGTATTAAGGGACTCTTGTATGATTTATTTATTGATAGAATGATTGATTTTTGGATACCCTTAACTTCCTTATGATTCCATCTCCTGTTGTACCAGTCATGTTTGGGCTACCCAAATTGCATACACATTTGACCCCCCCCCCCCATTTCGTCCTTTTGTTGATGGGCGTAATAGTATCGCCTATGGTTGTGCCAAAGTTGTAGACCTGAAATTAAAGAAATATGTGGTCGGACAGACCCACATTTGTTGCGACTCTTGGCCCTTCTTGGAAAACATTAATAAGTTAAAGTATTGTGAGGATGTGTGCTTTTTAACGATTGATGCCTGTGATTTGTATACGGTCATCCCTCAATCTTTGGGGGTTCAGTGAGTGAGAGAATTTTTAAACATTATTAGTGTTTCAGGTGATGAAATAAATCTGATTGAATATCTTCTTGATATTATTTTGGCGAACAATTGCATTCTTTTTGGGGGGAGGATATTTATCTCCAAAAATCCAGTATAGTCATGGGCTCCCCATGTGGTGGGAGCTTTGCCAACTGTTATGACATACTGCTGGGAAACTATGTTGCTTTTTAAGCATGCCATCTTCAAAAAGCATGTTACTTGGTACACACGTTACCTGGATGACATTTTTATATTATGTCATGGGAACCATGCTGATGTTGATTTTGTGGAAAATATTTCAGAATTAACTGATTTTTTTTTTTTTGTTTAAATATTACCTACGAATTTCATGTTAATGAAATTAGCTTTTTTGATGTCTTAAGAAAAGATAGTTTGGGTGTTACACAGCGGAAATCTATCGTAAACCAGCATACTTTTAATTGTGTTTTACATTTTGAAAGTTCCTACCCATTCTTTCCGAAATGGTCTGTTGTAAAAGGTCAGTTAGTCAGGCCTGCCCATATGACAACTTTGAACAACGAATATGTGACTGAATGTGAGACCCTTAAAGGAATGTTTATCTCACAAAGTTATCCTCCCGAATTATTGGAAACCTTGATTGAGGAGGTTACCAACAAACGTAGTTTGGGGTGGTTTAAACCTATACTTAACAATGTATTTGTTGATTTCTGTAGAAATGCTGGAACATCCAAAATCTACTAATGATGCGAATATGGATGAAGGTACTACTAATACATATGGAAATGGATTTAATGATGTTTCCTTTTATTTTTAGCGCTGCCTTTTCTCAATGCATATGATGTACGGTCCATTTTGTGTAAAAATTGGACCTTGCTGATGGATGATGGCAGCCTTAGGAATAAAGTACCTGTCTCTCCTAAAGTAGTGTTTAAGCGGGGTGTTACTCTTAAAAGTATGATAGAAATCGGGCAGCACCCGCCAGACCTGGGGAGGATGTTTAAATGTGGTTCATGTAACCAGTGTAAATACATAAAACGAATACATTTACATTGAATATGGTTGACTACCCCGTTAAGGATAGGTTTACTTGTAATAGTAATGGTGTAGTATATTTGGCTGAGTGTCAACGGTGTCCACAATTTTATATTGGGAAGACTGAACGCCACCTCAAGCAGAGAATACTTGAACATCAGTACAGTATAATGAAAAAAGACTGTACTAATGCTCTAGCTAGACACATTAATGATAATTTTTTTTCTATTTTTGGTGGTTGAACAAGTGAAAGTTGATCCTAGGGGTGGTCAATGGCCTTTAAGATTAGAACAAAGGGAATTGTGGTGGCAATTGTTGACCGTCGCCTATATGTACCCTGGACTTAATGAAACTAGTTCCCTGAAATGTATACTTAAATTGAACTTAATTTTATATAAACATACGAGTTTCCTGGGGAAGTATAGTGTACTTTAAGTACATAATTATTGGGATGTACATAAGTTATCACCTTATATTATATATGCATGTATTATGCATTGTGTGTATACATATATTTATACATTTATATATATTTTTATTTAAAATTGTTTTTTTTTTTTTGGAATATGAAAGCATATATTTATATATACATATTTGATATGAGTTTGGAATAAATTGATTTTTGTATAAAATGTATTATATATGCATTATACAATGAAAGCTGCTAAGGATGTGTATTTGTATTCTTTAAGATAAGGAGGTATTGTTGCTTTAAATTTCGAGCTTTGAACTGATGTAATGATGATGTCACTTGAGAAGGTTTTCACATATTTGCCAAGTTAAAAAAAAAAAAAAAAAATAGGCAAAATATGCAGTTTTGTTCAATGAAATAGTTTTGTAAAATGTAATTCTATATTTGTTATCTTTAGTGCTTTAATTGATTATGTGGTGTGAGAAGTGAACATAGGCATATGAGGTGGTCCATTGTATCTGTGACTAATTTTCAGTTATCTGCTGAAAGATGTAGCTTTGAGAAGCATTTATTTAAAGGCAGGTCCCTCAACTTTCAGTTCACTTAATGTTAAAATAAGGAATCCGTTCTTCTAACTTCATTGCCCTTTGATAAGAAGTCAAGATTACAGGTTAGATAATTTAATAAGTTATATACATCTGTGTACTAGCGCTAAGATTTGTAAATTATTTAGCTTACATGACTTATCAGAATTCTGTACTGTCCATTTCAGGAAGCATTGAAAAAAAGTGTGTGATACAAAGTTAAAAAAAAGCAGTAAGGCGCTCACTGCTACTATAACTGAAATAGGAGTACACAAATTGAAAAAAAACTGTTGCGCATTATGAAGCCAGTTATGTCTGGTGTATTAATGAGAACATGAATAAGAATGTTAAGTCTTGTCTTTTAGTTCGTTTTAATGAATGTTTACTCTTCAGCCAGCAGCAAATGTAATTTGACTTTAGGAGAAAGGGCAAAAACTGAGCTTCAATCCAAGAAATATTGCATGCACCTTATAATATCCTTTAGTCACAAAGACATTGCCATGCAAACATAAGAACTCTTTTTACTGTAAACTATCCTGAGGCCAGCGACAGTACAGAAAGAAATGATCATCACCTTCTACAGGCTCTGGAGGGAAAAAGTACCACCAAAAGTCATTGGAATGATTACTGATCTCTTCTTCTCTACCTCCTTTTTCGTAATTACCCTTGGGAGGAAATTTTCAGGAAAGCATTATTTTCTGGCAGCAATAACCATAGACCATTGGGTTTTAAAAACATAAGCTGAGGGCTTTGTATGGCAGAACTGCTTGCACTGTAAAAGACAATGCAGTGGTACCACCTAGGGAAACTGGCTAAGGCTTTGGCTCCAAAATCTACTTGATTTCTACAAAAAAATAAAATTAAAATTAAAAATAAAAAAGCAATACCTGGAGGTTAAGTATCAACTCTGACAGATGTAAATCTTTATTCAGAAAAGAAATCTAGAATGGTATCACTATACTGCTCCTTTGTAGAGGAGATGTCCTGTATGGCAACAGTGTACATGGAAGATGCACATCTTCATATTCCAGTATGGCCATCCCAGAGAAAATAACCTCATTTTGTGTTTGTAACTTGAGCTAATAATGGTGTTGACAGAGATGTAAACTGTCCGCAACCCACAGTGTATTTTACATTGTTTTCCTCCCGTGCCGCTTTTATGTTGCAGAAAGCAAGACATAACCGTCATTCATATCGTGGATGATATGCCTTTCGGTAGACCAGTCTCGGACGTGTACTTCAGCATATCAACCTTGGCTATCTGCTTTATGCAGTCCTTCATTGTTGATAAACTGCAAATAAGTTAAACCTGCTCCCTTCAGCATCATTAACATTTCTGGTGTACTGCAATCTTACCACGTGCAATTATTCCTTCCCCAGAAGAGACTATCAAAAATTGAAAGTACAGTGGTAGATTTTTCAAAACGGGAGCAAATCTCAGCAAGGCAATTCCTATTAAGACCTAGGTGTTTTGCATTTGAGAATTCCATAGCCAACCCTGAGGAATGTTTGGGACCATGCTTTAGACTCTCGAGACCATTATTCAACTTGCTCTTCATTCAGAAGGGGAATATTTTGGGGCACAGAATTTTCACAACCTAGCCAGGGGATTGCTTGTGCCTTCCAGCATATACAGAGCAGTAGAATCTGGATTTTGCTTTGGGAATCTATTTCACTAGTCTAGCTATGTAAGATGACTCATTCTGGAAAAAAATAAAGCATTTCTGCATGTCAACCTAAAAGAAATGAAAGCAGTTTTACAGTTATGACAACCTTCCAGTACAGCAATATTCCTGAAAACCTCTAGATCATCACTGACAACAATACTTTGGTATGTCATTAAGCTGGGTGTAACCAAATCCTTCCGACATTACAGAGACTGACTTCATTTCTGGCTGTGGACCATGCTTCTCCTTGAACTGTTGAACTAATATAAAGATTCATTCAGCAGATGAAGAGAAATGGAATCCACCATTTTTTTGGGATTTTTTTTTTAAAAAAGTAGACTATTTCCACATGAATCAGCAGGTGGCTCCAAACTTTCACTTTCTGCTTCCTTATCATGCTGTTAGGAAAATAGATTCTTTATTCCATTAGAGTTTAGTGCACCTTTTACTCTCATTCAGAAGAATACTACTCCAGGCAAAGAAGGACAAATCAAGCCTTATATTAACAGCTCCCTCCTGTGAATACTTTTTTAAAACATTTTTATGTCTTAATAAAACGTCTGATACCTTTGGAAGGTTGTGGAGAGTTTTGGCTGCAACACGGTGATTTTATTATTTTCATTTTGGTTGTCACTGGGGTCGTTGTTTAAACAGGAATAGCCAATCAAACCTAACCACTTGTGTCTTTTGCCCTTGCATCTGTACAAGTCTTTACTAAAAGTATTGAGCCTCAAAATTCTGAAACTCTCCATAACCTTTTCCATTCTAGTCTTAAACATCGTGAAGGTGGCCAGAAGACCTAATACATGAATAATCTTGCATACCAAAGTGAAAAATGTATCGTCCTGGTTTGGCACAAGTGAACTAGATCTCAAGAATTGTCCAGCTGTTCTTCGTGTTTCACTGTTGCAGTAATATTTGGGTTATCTGCTTGCAGTAGCCCTCAGTCAGCCTAATTTAACAAAGTCTTGTGTCTTGCGTCAGATGCTGTCCCTTCTTCCAAGATGTCCGGTCATCAGGGGTATAAAACATGCAGCTGACGCCATTACATCAGTCTTTCTTGCCGAGCGGTGCCCGAAGGAGAAACAGCTCACAAGTGCTGGTCTGCCAACTCCCGAAATTTTCGTTTTTGTGTTTCAGAACTGAAGTCTTCAACTAAAGCTAAGTACCCCATTGGGGAAATTTTTTCATGTTCGTTACCAATGTCAGTAAAAGTTAATAATTGCATTACTTGTGGAAAGCAAATACCTCACAGATTTTCATTTGTACTGTATTCCTTGCCTGGGCCCTGACCACGATGTACCTTGCTGTCTGTTTTGTGCTTTATTTAGTCAGCGCACTATCTGTCGTCTGTATAATTTCACCTCTAAATATTTCGGTTCTCTGTTTAATTATCCAGTAATGTCATCGGTTAACCGTCCGACTACCAGGATTCTGAAAAAAATGCAAAGATAAAGACAGAGACAGGCCGCCTAGGTCCAAAGCTGCCGACGACGCTTCTCCTAAGCCAGTCGCCAGTACTCAGTGAGGCGCTTTCGCAGCCCCTGATATTTGCGACTTTTGATTCGCAGGCCTCTACTGAGACCCATTTGGGGTCTGGTATGCCGCAAGATGCTTCAACTGTGGAACCTGTGGATGTCTCTAGTTTGGATGGGTTCAGAGCCGCTGTGCAGGCACCGGCTTCGGAGAGTGAAGTCAGGCCTACGGACTTGCATATTAAACCAACGCCTCCTTCTTCATTTAGGCCTAAATCTCGAACCATGCCTAAGAAACTGACACCCAGACCACATGCTCAGGCCTCTATGCCTAAAAAACAAATGATGAGTGGCCGAAGATCTTATAACTTTAATCAGGGGAAGCCAACCTCCCCCTTATAAGAGACCTAGGACTGAAGTTGTTTATGAATCTTCTAACCAGGATTCTGATTTTTCTGAGTCTTCTGATGATCTGGATTTGCCCTTATCCACTTATGAGGATTCTGATTAGGATGACTCTATTCCCTCTGCTTCTCCTCCAGAGGATTTTTCTTTTGGTGAAACCTTACATACTCTAAGGGAGCATTCCCACTGGGAAAGCCAGGATTTTTCTGATTCGGAAAAGAGGCTTAGGGATTTCTTACTCCTGCCTCAGCATAGGCCTTTAGCTATACCTCCTGTACTAGACATTGTTGATGCCTTTTCGGAATCTAGTTTGGCCCATGAGTCTTTGCCTGCTGCTCCCAGAAATCCTGACAGATATTATAGGGTTCCTGATTCACACAAGTTTCTTTTTAAAAATCCTATTGCGGATCCAGAGACTATTTCACAGGCACCCAAGGGCATTAAGGCTTCTACTGCTAAAAATCCTACCCCTTCTGATAGAGATTCCAGGGCGCTGCATAGATGGGGTAAGAAGGTTTACACTTCTGCAACCTTGGTCATTAGGGCTTTAAACTGCCAGTTTCATATGTTAAAGTATCAGCAACATGTTATTGGATTGCTTAAACAGAAAATTATGTTGATTCCTGACTGCTGAAAATAGAGTTACAGGATTTTAATGCAGTCTGCTGAAGAGGTTGGTAAACATACTTTACAATGGGGATTTGCTTCATTAGAAGCCTCTTGCTGGGCTGCTGTTACTGTGTCTTTGCTCAGAAGGCATGCTTGGCTTAAGGAGAAATCTTTGCCTGATGATGTTAAAGCTAAACTGTTGGATGCTCCCTTATATCAGGACCGCCTGTTTGGCAACAAAGCTGAGAAAGTTCTTAAAAAGATGGAAGATGAAGCTAAATCTATGCAAACTGTTAGATTTAGTAGGCATTGGCCCTCTAAGAATTGGTCCTTTCCAGCGCCTTCCAGGTCTTAAGCCAAACCCAGACACAGCAGAAACCCCAGATTTCAGTCCTAGGGGACACACAAGACTAAACAGTGGGGGATTTCCGCACCCACATCTGGGAGTAGTAAGACTCCCCGCTATGGAAAACTGTCTCAATGACTTGCTTTTAAAACTTCCAAGCACTTACCAACTGAATGCTCCTTTAGGCAGAAAGACTGGTCTGCAGGCCAAAAACTTGGAACTCATTACCCAGGACAAATGGGTTTTAAATGTAGTGTCCCAAGGATACACATTTCAATTCCACACAATACCAACACCAAGCGGGTGGCCAGATCTATCCCAAAATCAATGGGCAGAGGCCCAAAATCAAGTTCTCTCTCTCTCTTAAGCATGGGGGCTATTCAGTTGGTACAGAAGAGGAAAAGGGACAAGGTTTCTATTCGAGACTTTTCCTGGTACCAAGAAAAGGCAATACATGGCATCCTATCCTGGACCTTTCTACTCTAAACACCTTTCTGGTGATTCCAAAATTCAAAATGCTGACTCACCAGCTGCTTTCTTGGCTAGGCAAAGATGCATGGTTGGCAACACTAGACTTAAAAGAAGCATACCCTGCACATCCCTATCAGGGAGTCTTGCAGAAGATACCTATGCTTCAAAGAAGGCTACATGCACTATCAGTTCTCTGCACTGTCCTTTGGCTTATCTACTGCGCCCAGGCTATTCACAAAGTGCCTAGCTCCAGTCATTGCATTTTTGCAGGCAAAGAAATATTCAAATATACCCATACCTGGACGATTGTCTTATTCAGGCAGAAAGCCAGGACATACTTTTGAATCATCTGGCCTTTGTTCAAAGGGTGCTGACTTGTCTGAGGTACACCATAAATGAAAAGAAATCACACCTGGTACCCTGTCAACAAATTATATTCCTGGGAGCAAGCTTGAATACAACTTCCCAGATAGCTTTTCCTCACATCAGAAAAACGGATTAATTTGACAACCTACTTCAAACAAGTGGCCACAAAAACCCAGCTATCTGCAAGGCAAATACTGCAAGCCTTGGGGTTCATGGCCTCCTGCATTCTTCTAATTCCATATGCAAGACTGCATATGAGGAAACTACGATGGTATCTCAAAAGCCTATGGTGTCAATATTCACAGGATCTAGAAGCAATGATTCCTTTCATACCTTGCCTACACCTAGAGTTCCTTTGGGCAGAGGCCTGCCACCAAAACAGGGGACTACCATTCACACTACCCCCTGCCGCCCAAACCTTAACAGACGCATCAGACTATGCATGGGGGGCTCACCTGGCAGGGAAGTGCATTCTGGGCAAATGGAACCCAAGTCAAATGCACCTGCACATAAATCAAAAGGAAATGTTAGCTGTACAGAATGCTCTGACAGCCTTCAAGGACAACATTTTTCCAGGACAACTAATGGTAAAGATGGACAACGCCACTGTCATGTGGTACATAAGCAGGGGGGTACACATTCTTACCCCCTCTGTAGACTAGCCATGGCATTGTGGAACACAGCCTTTAGCTACCAAGTGAATTTACAAGCTCAATTCCTGCCAGGAAAACTAAATACACTGGCAGACGGACTAAGCAGAAACTTCATGGACCCACACGAGTGGAAACTGGAACTAAGGATTTTCAACATGTTGACAAGCAAGTGTGGGAGCCCAGATATAGACCTGTTTGCCTCCCCCCAGAACCATCAATTGGACAAATTTTGCAAAAGGATTCCCCACAAGCTAGCATGGAAAGTGGATGCTCTATCCTTCAGCTGGAAAAGCATATCCGTTTATGCCTTTCCTCTTCTGCTTCTGCTCTCCAAGGTACTACTAAAGATCAAACAGGACAGGCCAAGGACAATTTTAATTGCACCAGACTGGCCATGCCAACACTGGTGTACCCCCTGTTGCGCAGTGTGTCACGCTTGTCCCCATGGCACCTGCCTCAGACTCCTTCCCTGTTGTTTCAGCAGGAGAACCAGATTCTGCTCCCTCAGCTGCAAACTCTGAGCCTAGCAGCCTGGCTAATTACCTAATCTCTCCTTTACCATCCCTCAGTGAATCAGTGATGGGTATCATTTTAGAGGCAAGGAGGCCTAGTACTATAAAATCTTATGCTGCAAAATGAAAAAGATTTTGTGCCTGGAATACATCTCAAGGGATGAGCGCAGCAGTGCCCAATTTACCTCAGATTCTACAATACTTGACTGAGATGCTTCATAAGGGTTTGTCCTTTTTCTCCATCAAAATTCATGCCTCAGCCATTTCAGCTCATTACAGCACAGAGTGTCTCCCCTCTTCTCTCACCCACTGCTCAAGCAGTTCCTCAGAGGGGCCAAAAATTTAAGGCCACCCAGGAGAGCTCCAACTCCAGCCTGGCTGGGACCTTAACTTTGTCTTGGAGAAACTCACTCTTCCTTCTTTCGAGCCAGCTGCTACTGCAGATTTAAAATTCCTTTCCTGGAAAACAGCTTTCCTTTTAGCAATCACTTCTGCAGGAAGGGTATCTGAATTACAGGCCCTTATGGCAGTGGAGCCTTTCGTCATCTTTCATGCGGACAGGGTGTCCCTCAGAACCAATCCCTCATTCATGCCCAAGGTGGTATCCAGTGTGGCTCTTAATTAGTCCATTCATTTGCCTACCTTCTTTCCTAACCCACAGAACAAAGGGGAATGAATACTGCACTCCTTAGATGTGCACAGACAACTTAGATTTTACTTGGACAGGACTAAACCTCAAAGGAAATCTGAACAACTGCTGGTGGCATTTTCTGCGGGGACAGAGGGGAAAGCTATTTCAAGGTAAACCATTTCAAAATGGATAGGCCACTGCATTCATTTCTGCTATAAGCACCATGGAAAACCTATCTCACAGGGCATCAGACCCCATTTAACCAGGGCTGCATCTACCTCCACATCCTTTCTCAGGGGGTGGTCCTACCAGGGACATCCTAGAAGCTGCCACCTGGAGTTCTGTACATACTTTCACCAAGCATTATCATTTGCCAATTTTCTCTAAATCCAGAGCTGGCTTTGCCATTGCAGTCTTGCAGGGTCTTCTAGCTGGTCCTAATTCTATTTAAATTCCTCCTCCCAACCTTTAGCTTTGGGAATCTACCCAAATGTAATTACTGCAACAGTGAAACATGAAGAACATAGTACAGTTGTGTATACTTACCATAAATGTAGATGTTTGAGTGTATTCACTGTTGCAGTCCTGGTTACCTTCCCTCTAGCCCCCTTTATTCTTTTGGCTATGCCTCTACTCTCCCTTACTATGCTCAAAAAGCTTTTTGATGTATTTGCTTTTTTGTTGGAGGTATATCCTTGTAATTATAGATTTAATTGCTTCCCATCAGGGGGGCACCTGACATCTGGGGCAAGAAAAACTGATGTAATGGCGTCTGCTGCACGTTTTATCCCTCTGACGACCTGACGTCATGGAAGAAGGGACAGCGTCCGACGCAGGACCCAAGACTTTGTTAATCAGGCCGACTGAGGGCTACTGCAAGCAGATAACCCAAATGTAATGACTGCAACAGTGAATACACTCAAACATCTACATTTATGGTAAGTGTACACAAATGTACTTTCTTACTTTATTGGATTAATTAAAGAACATATTTGAACATAACTTAAAGTATTTGTCAAAGTCCATGCCTGTGCCATTTTTGCTCGTTTCAGCACTTCATAAGTAATAGCCAGTACACACATCAGTGTCTTATGAAATGATAAGAAAGTCTTTCTAAGACCTACTTCTGTTCTGAGATCTGAACTTCCATAACATTACCTCCCTTTAAACAAATTGTACTTGTCCTGTGAAGCAACATTTATCAGGGAAAAGGATTTTAAAAATTACAAGCGGTCACACGGTAAGCCACCTTATACCTCACATCTTGGAGTTTTCCACCATGAAAGAGCATCTCTAGAGACTAATCCTTCTGCCATGCTTAAGGTTATCTTGGCAGTTTTTCTTAATAAACCCATTTAGATACTTGTTTTTACCTTAATTACCAGAATGCTGGGGATTGATGGATTAGGGGGCCACAGTGGTTAGCGTTGTCGCCCCACAGCAAGAGGTTCTTCGGTTTGATTCTCAGCTGGAGTTTTCTTCTGTGTGGAGTCTGCATGTCCTTCCTGCAGCTGAGTGAACTTTAAAGACATGCAGATAGGTGCCTGTACGTGTTCCTTCCGTGAAGGTCTAGTGTTGGGCTGGCAACTCGGTACTGTAAAAATCCACTGCCAATCAATCTGTGGACCGGTGATCCACTGTGGCGACCACTGACCGGGAAAAGCCGAACGACATTGCTTTACCAGAATGATGGGGATCGGTTATCAACATGTGTATACACAGTTAACTAATAATTCCAGCAGAACTCTGTCTTTAAGTACAGATCAGCAGCTTGAATCTTAATTAAATAAAAAAGTTCATAATAATAACATTTGCTGTTTCCAAGTGGTTAACCCTTTTTTTTTTGCCTTTTGTTGCAACAAGAACAATAAATCTTTGACAACATTACAGAATATTCTGCTAAGGAGCATCAGAGCAACACCTCCTGCAACTCCCTTTACAATTGTTTTTGCACAAATTATTTTTTGTAGCTGCCATTAGGACTACTTTTGACACTTTTACCAGGCACTAAAAGTTGAAACCACAGCCCAGGTTATGCTTTTACATCTGTCCACCTCTTATTGTTGGTATAGCCACTGAAGTCCTTTTGAAAAGGATTCACTGTGAAAGTAAAGATTCTCTTCCCCTCTCACCTTTGAAATTACACATAATCACAGTACTATTATTATATTAGGTTAAAAAGTCTTTTTTGGGGTGGGGAATAGCAACAGAAATGCCAGTATTAGTATCTTGTTTTCTCAAAGAATCATGTCTAAAGGCACTAAACAAAATTTTCTTTTCACGCACAGTGTTTGCATACATCTTTATGCATGTAAACCCTGTTTTGCAGCCTGTAGAAAATTCCAACATTGTAACGATATCTTTCAAACTCTGAGGACTAAAAATACTGAGCTGCGTTTACATCATTAATAATAATGGCCAGGCAGGAGGTGCTGATGTCACTCTGGGTTCCAGCTCCTAATTATTCTGGATTAGCATAGGTAATTAATTGTGTATTAGTTAAGTAATTACCAAGCTGTTAATTTAACAGTCAGTTAACAGGAAGTGAATAAATCAAAATGTTGCGTTGCTAGTAGAGGAACCACTTCTGAAAGATGTATTATTATAGGAAGTACCTTAGCCAACTCTAATTTTATTATAAACTTTTTGTAAACTAAGGGCCAATTTTTTTATGGGATTGCCGTACTCAGTCCCCCTTCTTGCACCCAGATGGCTCATTTTTTGGGGTGAGATAGAGAATTCATTGGCTGCAGCAAGAGAGATTGTGTCCAGTATCTCTTGACCAGTGAGATTAATTGACCCATTTCTTCCTGTTTTGGAGGTGTGAGTTGGGTAATGGGAGCAGGAGAGTTTGCAAATTCTGTGGAATGTCTTAATTTCTTCCTCTGTCAACAGCTTGCATGTTCCACCTATGCTGTCAGGAGGTGCTTGCAGGTTACCAAGTATGCTAAGTCTCCAGGACGAATGGTGCAGTAATGAGCAGCATCGGTATGCTAGGCTCATTGCTGCAGGCAGTACACCAGCAGATGTTACCATTGTAGTGAGCTGAGCTGCCTCCTCCCCGGGATGAGCAAGCTGGCATCAGACATTGCCAACTTCTCCTACTCGATCCATCTCCTGTGCCTTCAGTCAAACACAGATTACCCAAGACTTTATCATGGCTTTAGGCCTTTGTATCTTATTTCTGTTTCAGATTTCCTGACCTTGAGATATAATTATTAGTTTGATAATTTGGTACACTGCTGTTTATACTGTGTGACATGAGTATGTTTGCATTTAATACAAAATGCCTCTATCAGGATTTCATTGCAAGTGTCACATACTGCGGATATTTTTTTCAGTTTTTAGGAATCTGATTTGACTGCCAGAGCAAAAGTTTATATTGCTAAATTATGTAGCCATGCTTAACTTTGATCCTGACTTTTGACCATTACCACGTGGCTGAGTGACTGTTACACCTGCTGTACATTCCCAGATTGCCTAAATTCTGCAGGACTGAGGGTGTTCTCCATTATCTCACTGGAATTCTGTAAATCTGCAGTTAAACAGTATGATTAATGTATTTTAATATCTGTAATTAGTTTAAACTGTCTTTGTAAAGCCGCGGTGGTGAAGCATTTAGCGTTGTCGCCTCACAGCAAGAGGTTCTCCCATTCGATTCTCTGCTGGAGCGCCTTCTATGTGGAGTCTGTCCTCCCTGCGGTTCATTGATGATAGACATGCAGGTAGGTGCGAGCGTGAATGGTCGTGCCTTCTTTGAAGGTTGGGTGTCGGGCTGGCAACTCTGTACCATAAAAATCCACTGCCAGTCGTGAGCAGACCGAAGTTCTGCTGTGGCAACCCCTAACCAGGAAAAGCTGAAAGAAAGTTTAAACTGTCTTTGCATAAGTTGTGGCATTGATGAGTAAGAATATTGGTGAGGGACTTGGAAATGAAATGTGGCAAAGTTGACTATTCTGATGTAAATGCAACAGTAGCTGTACTGACTCTTCTTTGTAGCTGATATAACTGAATATTTTAACCTGAGAAGGTGGAGTCTGAAGATTGGTACAGTTTCATTTTGTTAATAAAGTTTTCACAGTTTGCTGTGATACTGAACCCTACTTTCCCTTTTAGAAGCTGAACTTAATGGAGAACCTGCACCGGAAAGCACTACTGAATGCTATTTTCTGGCCTCTGGAAGTAGAGATCAAACCATCCGTATCTGGAACTCCAACAGAGGCAAAGGTAAGTCATGTTATTCAGCCTTGGGGGCAATAGTCTCCTTTTAAAAAAAAAAAAAAAAAAAAAAAAAAATCTGATTTTCTTGTTTCATTCATTGAGTCATAAAATGTTAATGAAAAAACTGTGATATGATGAAGGTGCTGCTTATTAGCAGTACTTTTTGGCTTTTGACAGCATTTTGGTGTTTTAGTATAAACTGAGCACGTTATGTGCTACCATTTGCAGTAGCCTGTAAAATAATCTTTGTGTTGTGTAGTAAATGCGTAGAAATCTTAAAGTATAAATTACATCTAGCATTGACTGCCCTTCTTGAATGGTCCTTTGATTTATCCTTTGCAGCAATTAGAATTTGGCAAAATTTGGAAGATACCACATTTAAACTCATCACATATATTCCAGTGCATGTCATGATTTAACATACTGGATATGTGATGGTGATCATCATTTGAACATTTCTGTTTTCTGTTCATACAGGTTAGCTTATGATCCCAACTGTCAGTAAAGTTCCTGTAATAGATGCTTTACAGATCTTACCCAGTGAATTAAAGTAACCAATCAAAATCCATACTGTCATTTCTGCTACTGTTTGGGAAGGGAACATGACATCAAACATTACTAGAAGTGTCAGAGATCTAACCCTACATTTGTCACCATCTGAAGCAAAAGCTACTGACCTACCTCATGGCTTAATGCAATGACATTAAAGAGCTTTTCTTGTGGTGAAAGGAGCCGAGGTACACTAGGCATCCACAGCTGTAGTCCTGAACACTGTCATAAGGACCAAAGATTGAAGGTCCAGACCTAGCCCTTCATGAGGTACAGTTGTCCTTTCCAGAAATGGCTTTCTAGACCCATAGGTGTAGTTATTTTCAGTAAGTGCTGAAGGCAGCACCAGTCTGTTTTGTGAGTAAAGTGCTTCATATGAGGTTTCCCAATGCTATTAGCTTAATTGTCCAAGGAATCCAGTACCACCCATTCTCTGGTTGATTTATCTGGAGCTGGGACTGTGACCAGCCTGATCCCAGGTGTGACCTCTGAGTTACCCTGGTCCAGATTGGTGGTACTTTAAGATTTCTCCTCATGGGACCTCTGCCTAGGCTCTGCTGTGCTAGTCACACACACTGTTCAAGAGGGACCGTGGAGTCATTTTGCTGCAGAACTTCATGACTTGAGTTGTAGGCATTGAGCAAGTGTTTTTGTGGTAGTAGGGTAGTCATGGGTGGAACCTTGCGCCTTTAAGGAATAAAGTCTGACAATGGCATTGGTTCCAGCACACTCCTATCCCTGTTTTAATTTTTTTTAACCAAGTAGTTGGGCTAATCCAAAGAACAGTTTTCAGCCAGGACCTGACCAAAAGCAGTCTGTAGGTTTATAGGTATATACTAGGGTAACAACTACCAAGGCCCTTAAAAGCGTAGTTGTGCAACCCAAATGTGACCCACAAATTTGATTCGTATTTGATTTATAAGGGGGGGGTGATTTAATGACTGCCTCTGTCCATCAGAGACAGGAGCTAGTCCAGGAATGAATTTCTGATTGCTCATCCATTGGTCCAAGTTGCTCTTGAATAGATATAGGGCAGAACTCTGCTTCACATGGATAGAGAGCCTGCTCCAGAAAATGGGAATTATCTGAAAAACATATCTGTCTGTCCAACATGTCCTATTTATGTTGCTAGCAAAATATTGGTCTTTTAATCTAGTAGTTCTGATGCTGTTTGTTTTTGCAGATGTGCAAAAGATTTATCAAAATTAGGGTCCAGAGATGCCTTGTATGCCAGACAAAGATAATTTCTGAAAAGTCTTTATGATGCTGAGTAGATGGTGTTTGAGGCAATTTGCATAGGACATTGTGTTTATTCCCTGTATCCTTTTTGTAAGGAGCCTTTGTGAAAGTTCCAGTTGCATGTGTCTGGTCAGGTACATTTCAAAGTGGGCATTATGCTGTGTGGTGGGCCTTATGAGGGCTGAGTACAGAGGTATGATGACCTTGAATCTAGATGCCATGCCCTTACTTTATAAGAAGGATTTTTTTCCTACCTTGGACACATGCTGGTCGAAGGCTAGGCTGCTATCTACATGAATTCCCAGATCTGACTAGTGAATCAACTTCTAAGGGTGTTTTATCGATGACATAGTTACCCAGGGTGGGTGACTTCCCAAAACATACTATAATGCATCTTGTGATATCGATTTTTAAACCGTGGCTTTGGTACCAAGTGTTTGTCTGCATTAGACCTTCGTAAAGGGTGTTCTTGTCTTGAGATGATTCAGTGACTGCTGCCAGTTTGCAGTGTGTGAAATTTGTTAGCCAGAGGCCTTTGACATCCAAGAAGTAGTTGACAGGGGTGCAAGCCTAGCATATAGCCCTGGGGGACTCCACTGGTGACCAACAGCAAATAGTAAATAGACAGTACAGCTGACCAAATGTGATATAGTGACTTGTATTTAGTGAATACACATGCATTTCATTTCACAGACCTTGAGACAGTTCATATTGGTGTAAGGTATAAAAGATAATTTATACAATAAACTGTCAATATAGTGAACAGTTCATAAAGTACTCAGATTAAGGCTAAAGTAGAATTGTATAGACTAGGATACTGCTGTTGTGCTTAGCAAAGAATAATAAGAAATAAATTATTAGCTAGAAACAAGGGTGAGCTATGATAATAGAGAAACATTACTTTAGGCAGATATCAAGCTGTGCCATCGGGTGGATACTAACCTAAATGCATATTATCCCAAAAATCAAGTTTAACTTGATAGAATTAAGCATTATGATAACACTAGCCTTTATAAACTTCTTAAAGGGTTTCCAGTACATTTTTTTCTGAAGTTGTAGTCCACAACAATTCATTGTTGTAGAAGGCTAGTCACCGTTGCAAATGCTCTTACCCTCAAAGCTTGATTAAAAGCAGTTGTTATAATTTTGTAGTCTCAGGCTGTTTGAATGAACATTATAGAAAGGAGTTCCTTTGATCTGTGTAAGGGTAGCAGTAGCCTAAATTCTGAAATTTTAAAGTGAGACGTAAATCCTCACACTGGGTGTGTCCTACCAGGCACACCAGTAATTCACTCCTATTCATGTGTCTAATTTGCTTTAGATACAATGCAAGGGACATTGTTACAATTTTATTGAAAAAAACATTGTTACAGTTTTATTGAAAAAACATTATTGTAACCTACAAATTTACTGCAGCATTTGAACCTTACGATGTATGCTTTCTGGATTTTTATTTGGTGGGGATATGGAGATCCTGAAATTTGTTATAGCTAGCTATATTGGACCACCATCTGGTGAGAGCTTTCACTCAACTTCTGTCATAAATACCAACATTTATGGGGAATTTTTACAGATAAGATTTTGGGAAAAAAGCTTTTAACTTCATGCATAACATTTCAACTTTGATGTTTGTGTGCCTTGCAAAAAAGCATAAAATAATAGTAGATGTGGTAGTACTCCAGTTTGAGGTGTAAAGAAATTGTCATTTAAGGGAGATATCTGCATTGTGAAGGCAGTATCTAAAGCTATTACTATATCATTTTTGGGCTTTAAGCAAAGGTTTTGAAACCTTGGTCTTTTCTCTTGGATCAGGTCATAACAGTATTTCAGTAGTTTAAAAGTTACTTTGAAATTTTTTTATTTTCCAGTAAACAAATTCCATATAATCAAATTCAGAATAAATATTATTAATATATATATATATATATATATATATATATATATATATATATATTTTATGAGGAGTAAACAAGATGAACTATGTACAGTATATACAAAGGCCTGAAAGCAGAATGTTAAAAAATAATGCTCAACTTTTTTTCCTTTATTATTTACAATTATTAGTACTTCTTCTGATACAAATCAGTAAGAGAAATCACTTTAATCCAAAGTTTATTGATGAATAAGTTAAGATGAATTCTTAATTCTTTGACTTCAGTCTCTTTCAGTGCTGTTTTCTTTAAGAACAGAAAAAAGTCTTGAAATGTTGGAGTTCACTTTTCTTGAGATGTAAAACTGTGTAGCCCCTTGCAAATGTCATGGTGTTTGAGATACATTTTCTTCCCTTGGCTAAGTGCAGAAACAGGTTCAGTTTACAATGTTTTTGGTTGCAGGCATTGTAAATCCATCAGTTGTTGACGGACACCTTTTTGGCTAACTGCCAACAGCTCTGACATACAGTAACTGAAAAAAGCTGTAATACTTTCTCTGATGTATTGCTGACAGTGGAAGTCTTGTACTGTTATTTTGTGAGATGGGTCTGTAACAGGGTTGTATATTTGACTAATTTAAGAGGTAATGAGAAGCATTTAAGTTTTTTTTTTGGAGTGGTAATTTTTTAAATTGAGATACTGTACCCAGTGTTCAAGCATGTGTGTAATGTTTGACTTTTGAGACTTAGTCATGAAGCTCATAGGTGTTGGACTCTTCAGTGTATTGTAAATTACAGATGGAGTTTTGCTGTATGTGTTTCTATTCACAGCAAGTGGTGGTACATATTGGTAAATGCTGCTGTTTGCTACAGTGGAAATTTTCTCAATTCATATTTCTTTCTGTAGTCTAGCCTTACCATAGTCCACTACAGTTTTAAACTTTCTAATTTTAATGTTGATATACCCAGTATGGCCTCTACATATGGTCTTCATTTGCCCGCTGGAAAATTGGTTGTAAATGCTGTTAACCAAGTAAATGTTGATGTGATCTAATGAATGTTTTGCACTTTACTTGACTGTTCATGTAGTATAACCTTACTGTAGTATTATTTTAACATTATATGCCGTAATTATAATTTGTTTTTCCTAGGTTTGATGACACTAAAATTACCTTTCCTGAAGAGGAGAGGTGGAGCTATTGACACCATTGGAAAGGAGCGTCTTTGGCTAACAGTACACTGGCCTCCGGGCTGGCCTACACAGATCGTGTCCAGCTGCTTTGGGTTTGTACTTTTGGAAAATACCATTTCATTTGCTGTTGGATTACATAAAGTATTAGCTTGTACCAGGCCTGAAACTATTGAGAAGAGAGGGATTGCAGTTTAGCTGTTGGTACTGGTAAAACAAACATTGAGCTTACATTAGCTACTCTTAGTTGCTAGCGTCTGAGTGATGAAGATGCCAAATGGTTATTCGTGGAACAGGATTTCTGATGAATAGAAGTCTGGAGAGGGAAGAAATACTATAGAGCATTTTTCAAAATAACTGAAGTTTTTGAGAGAGGGTTTGTGAATTTGTGCTCAGACTGTTCTATTCCATTCAGTAAACAGTGAAACTTGTAAAGTCCAATTTGCTTCCAGATTAGTGCATTACATTGACAGTGTGCGTGTTAAAACACTTAATCAAACCTTTCAGCCCCAGCACTGGATGCTTTTTTTTCTTTTACAAGTGGTTGTGTCTTCAGTCAGTGTAGCCTTTTCCTGTAGAGCCTTGTTTTGTAGCCTTGGGCCTTATGGCAGTTTGTTTTATTCTGATTCTAGGTTTCACTTTTGAGAGTTCTTCATTTAATATCTCGGGTCCAGTGGTCCTGACATCTTTCATTTCTATTCTAAATATTCATAGGTTTATAGGCAAGTACTAGGCTAACTTTTTCCTTGTGGACCATTTTAACCCTAGCCAATTTCCATTGGTGAGTCAAATCCTGTAAATTTTGCCTGTGAAATAAACACCTTTACCATTATGAGAACCTCCCAGCCCCCTTTGTCAAATACATTTCCAGTGGCATTTGTAGCTGACCAGACTTAAGTTTAGGAGTCATTTTCAGCTATAGAACCCTCAGGTTACAGTTGACATAGATGCATCTGCTCAAGGGTGGGGGGTACTTCACTGGGCAGCCCTTTTGCCTCAGAGTTGTCATACTCCAGCACTACCCTGAAAGTAAGAGCAGTTCTCTTGACATTCCTAGCCTTTCAGGACTCCTTTGTTCAAGAGGTCTTTTCCATATAATTGAACAACATGCAGTTGTTTTTAATATCAGCAGTTCAGGAGTAAATGACTGTTATCACCTTTACCAAATGACTGAGAATATAGCAGGGGATAATCAACTTGCACCACTTTTTTTTAGGAGTTATCACATCCAAGGGGTGGTCTTCTGTGTGGTGGACACGTTTTATTGCAGTCTTCTGTTACTGTTAAAACTGTTCCACAGTACTTTGGTAACAAGAAGGATATTTCCCCTTTGAGGTACTCCAGTATATGATCACTTTTCCTCGCTGATGTATGCAAAACACTGTGCTTCTTTTCTGTAATTCCTACTGTTAGGGCAACCTTTGCTTGAACCCTTATCTTACAAATGGCCAGATTGGCTACTTTGTTTTGTTCTGTTCTGTTTCATTTGATGAACAAATTCATCACAAAAGCAAAGTTTCTCAAATAAAGTTATTTTTGTGGCATCCTTCTGGCCCAGACAATCCTGGTTTTGATTACAAAGTCCTTTTCTTTTGGAGAAGGCAGTACATCTATCTGCAACCAGACCTTGCTGTCTCAGCCTTCTGGAAAATCCT
The DNA here is from genome assembly GCF_019279795.1 of Protopterus annectens. Classification (NCBI taxonomy): domain Eukaryota; kingdom Metazoa; phylum Chordata; order Ceratodontiformes; family Protopteridae; genus Protopterus; species Protopterus annectens. The sequence continues at coordinate 1,876,919,692 of NC_056733.1, read as the reverse complement.
CCATAGATTTCGTTTCCATTTACTGATAAAAATCCTTCCTTCCTTTCCAGAGAGGGTAGTTAATGTCTTGGGCTTTCTACCTGAAAGACTTGCTGAAGAATATGAACCTGTCTTTTCTTGCCTGACCTTCCATCAACAAAGTGCATCCAGTTGCGTCATCTAATCTACTTGTGTAAAGATTTTGACCTGGTCTCAGCTGTTCTGCACTGAAGTCCATGTGGCTGCCATATCATACTTTTAAACGCTTGGCTGTGATTTTTCAACTTGCATTATGGGCTGTACTCCACTTCTTATGCTTCTCTTAAGGTCTGCAAAGCCTTCATAATTTATATTTTCCACCTTACTCCTCTTGTCGGAAATCCTCCTAAGAAGTTTTTTTCTTAAAAAGCTCACTTTCCTACCCTTCTTGGGTCTGTGTACTTGGTTGTTGCCTTGGGACATCCTTTTTTTTCTTTTGGTGTCATCTTTAGGCAAAAGGTTTTCAGATTTGCAGGTCCTTTCTGTTAGGTATTTGTGCTCAGTTTTCCACAGAGGGATGGCGCATTTGAATTAACACATTTTCATGCTCAAGATCACATCAGAATCAAATTGGAATCAGTCAGCAAATCTGTCTTCTGAGGATTTTAACCATGGTGAATACCTTCTGCGGTGTAAGGATGTCAACAGACCACTAACTCGTATTTTATGTGGACAAAACTAAATCTTTTTCAAAGCTGTCCAGTTGTAAGTGTATTTTGTTAAATGTAAATTTGCTAAGAAAGTTTCTAACCTCACCCTTTCCATTTTTTTCCTTTTCTTTTACAGTAAATATGGAAGGTCTCTGCATGCAGCTCTAAGTGCTTATTCAGCTAGAGGTGTGGCTCCTGCTGCTTCCTTTTTTTCTGTAATGCCATTACTGATGATTTGTGCAAGTGATGCCCTGGTTTTCCTTGAATACTTTAGCAGTCAGTGTAAGCTGGACGTTATTTCCAAGTCCATTTTGGAGCTGCTGCATTCCATGGCATGTTCTCGTGATGGTGCCTACCCAGAAAGATGGTCTGAAGATTCTGTTTCTATACAGTGGAATCATTTTCTGAAGAAGTTCTTGTATATTAAAGAATGAAAGCATGCTCAAATATTGGTTCTAGTATCTCTCTAAATTCATAATTTGCGTAATTTTATTTTTGCAGTTTCCTTAGCTGTGGAAGTTTGGTGCATAACTGTTTTATCTCCTCATAGTGCTTCTGGTGCGCATCGGTCTCCCTAGGTTCCTGAACCTGGGATTCCCTCTCCCTCGTGTCCCTGGTCCTCTCATAGGGAACAAAGCTAGCTCCTGCCTTTGCCAATCTGATACTGAGCACCTGGGAACTAGAAACACTCGTGCACCTTCCTGGGTTCAATAAAGTGGGTCTATACCGCCGTTATATAGACTTGTTTTTTTTATTTGGAACGGGCACAAAGAAGAGCTGCCCACCTTCCTGCAAACCCTCTCGAGCAGCATACCCTATTTGGATTTTGTCATGTCAGGTTGTGGTTCAAGCATAGCCTTCCTAGACACCCTCCTCTCCATCGATGGACCCAATAATTCCCTGATATCTAACATACAGAAAGGAGACGTATAGGAACAATTTCCTGGATTTCAGAAGCCAGCACCCATTCTTTATGAAAAAGAATGTGGTGGGTGGCCAATTCATTCAGATTTTACAGGCTCATCAGCAACGACTCCACCTTCCTACAGGAGTCCGAGTTTCTGTCTCTAATGTTCAAAAAGAGAGACTACCCAGCCCAATTGGTGAGCTCGATACTCCAAGAGGTCACCAAAGACAGGCGCAACAAGTTCAAACCCATCCTGACATATGGGTTTACCTACCGAACTGCTAATACTGAAAAGCAAGCAAATTTCATAGCTTCCCATGCCAATTTGCAGGGACATTGAAAGCATCAAACAAATGTCTGCACACTGGGACATCATCTACATGGACAAGGAACTGAAATCCTCCTTAGGAGAGTCTCCAAACTTTTGCTACAAAAAAAAACAAAACTCTGCAAGCATCGTTTTGAGATCAGAGACACTCCACTCCTATTGGACAACAACAGCATAACCACAGCCCCTAAAGGAACATCCCTGCGGCATTTGTGTTTCATGCAAACACATCTTGGTGGGGCAAGAATTAATTTTCCAACATTGCTCCCTCAAAATCTGCTTCCAAAGATTTTACTAATGCCACATCACATCCGTGATCTATGTGGCAGTATGTGACTCCTGCCCAGTGTTTTACATGGGCAAAACCACTAGGAGATTCAGACCACATCAAAGAATACCTAGGAGCAATAAGATCTCAAGACCCTGGCAATGCACTAGGAAAATGCTGTACTCGTTTCACAGGATTTACAGGGTTCAAATTCCTGGTACTTGAACAAATAGCTCGTTTTTCGGAGACACAGACTCCCTACTTGAAGTCAGGGAGCTAAAATGGCAATTCAGACTAAAAGCAGAAATGACTCTAGGACTAAATAAGAACTTGAATGTAAAGTGTGCTCTGAAGTGGCACACATAACCCTCTACAGCCGCTCTCAGCGCACACCACTGTAACTTGCACTAAAGCATTACATCACAACTGTTACCTTAATTTAAATAGTAGATTCTCATTGGCCTTAATTAAATGCATTTGAATAAGCTACTGAGCCCAGCACACAGAACTGATTGGCTAATTCCACTACTGTTTTTTGCATACATTAACTACCTATACTAAATTAATGACTTGCCTTACGAACACTATTTAATTCTGAAGATGATCTGTACATCAGCGCTCAAAACCGAACACGCACCGTGTCTTTGTCCTTTGTTAGATGCTCAGGAAGTTTTTTACTATCTATATATATATATATATATATATATATATATATATATATAGATATAGATATAGATATAGATATATATATATATATATATATATATATATATATATATATAGATATAGATATATATATATATATATATATATATATATATATATATATATATATATAGAGATATATAGATATATATATATATATATATATATATATATATATATATATATATATAGAGAGAGAGAGAGATAAATATAGTTATAGATATAGATAATCCAAATAACCGAACTAAAACTAAACTGAAGAAACTTGCTAATGAAAAACTTCTGTGGATAGGAATAAAAGTCACACTGAGTCCGAACTGTAGTTTAGCGCTTTCGTCCTTTTATTGGTATAAAGAACTTCATCAGAACTATTTACAAATGTGCAAGACTTGTGCTTAAATACTTTTTCTATATGTAAAATTCTGCAGATATATTTTGGCCAATGACTGCTCTTAGGGTAAAAGAGTTGACACTTTTTAAAAGAAGCATTAGTATAACAGAGAGGCAATAATTAGTGTGCATGAGTTGTGTCACACTGCAGATACTTATTAACCAATAACAGCTTCCTGGATTTAGAATGACTCACTCCTGAAACTTGAGCTGGTGCAGCTGAATTTACAGTATCTAATGGTGTGTCTCTGTGAGGGTAGTTAAACTAGCCATCTTAGAGCACACTTTACATTTAAGTTTTCATTGAGACCTGGGGTGGTCTCTGCATTTAATAGTAGTTGCCAGCGTAATTCTTGAGTTCCAACAATGTTTCACAGTCACCAAAAAATTGATCTACTTGCTCTAAAATAAAGAATTTAAAACCGGTAAAGTTTACACACAAAGAGCTGTGCCTGCCCAGAGCATTGCTATTATCTTTATTCCTTATGGCTACTAAATGCTCTTTGATGCGGTCGGAAAGTTTTCTGATAGTTTTTCCTATGTAAAAGGATTGGCAGCAGTTGCATGTTCCTGCATAGACTACAAACATGGTGTGGCATAGTGTTTAAGAAACTTAATGGTCAGATTACAGTGCCTAAAACAGAAGCTAGTGCCCGTATGAATATGCGGGCAGACAACACATTTAGTACAAGTGAACATGCCTTTGACATAGTCATTTGGTACCTGATTAATTAAAAAATGTGGTTTGTCTTTCTCAAATGCCATTTTTAGGGTTGTAGTCCTTTTGTAAGAGAAGTTTGGTTATTCTCCCAGAATTTTTCTTAGTTCGTTGCTGGCCCTGATAATGTTCCAGTTGCTGCTGATAATGTTTTTGATGGCTCGCATGTCCCTGCTGATTGGTAGAGGGAAGCTGCAGTTCCTATCTGTGCAACTTTCATTGCTTGCAGTGGCCTTGGGGGTAAAGCCATTTTTTAGGATCGGTTTGTGTTTGTTATGCCTGTGCATAACAACATCCGTGAAAACTTCGTAGATAATGTTTGCTTGCAAACATGTAAGCAAGAAATTTGCTTTCCAGGTGAAAGGTGCTGTCCTCTGAAATGATACAGGATAATCTGATAAACTGTCCCTGCAGCACATTCTTCTTCATATTATTCTTTATACCAATAAAAGGATGAAAGCGATAAACTACAGTTCGGACTCAGTGTGACTTTTATTCCTATCCACAGAAGTTTTTTATTTTTCATTAGCAAGTTTCTTCAGT
>NC_056733.1:1876905782-1876914665 GCF_019279795.1 Protopterus annectens | reverse complement strand
TTTTTTGTCATCTCCATGATTACTTTTTCCATGGCTTTATATCTAAGACTAGTGAGACTTGTGGGTCTTTAGTGTCCAGGGTCTGTTGTTGACCCACCTTTGTGCAGAAGGATAACTGTTGCCTTTCTCCATTCATGAGGCACGAAACCTGTTTGGAGGCTACAGTTAAATAGTAATTCTGGATGCCCTGATAGGTCATGTTTCATGCTATTTAGAAGGCATCCTGGGATATTGTCTGGGCCCATTGATGCAGTGTTCTTGGTCTTAGAGAGGGCATTAAGGACCTGTTCCCTAGTGATAGTAGGGGGAGTTATATTTGATATTTTCTGAGGGATTGTTGAGGGGGAGAGAGATAAAGTTGGAGCTGAATTTATCATAGAGGAACCTTAACCAGTTTTCAAGTTGCACTGGAGCAATGTCTGGTTGAGAAACTTGCTCAGAGTAGCACAGTAGGCATTGAAAAAGGTGAGAGGAGCTCTGAACAGGTCACACCCTCAGCCCTTTGCATGAACTGTAATAGGTAAATTAAGCCCAGCAAAATTTACTTCATTCACACTCCCCTGGCTACTGTACGTTTATTGTAACTGGAACCAGTCACCTTTAAATAGGCAGTTCTACTGGACTCTGTCATAACCTTGTTACATAAAGTGAGTTTTCACAGAAAAGATCGAACATACACATCTTAAAATAAAAGGGTTGTGCAGCAATGTTGTTTACTTCAAGCAGAATACCACAGAAGTACTTTGTGTAAAATGGTTAGTTCACTTGAGGGAGAAAGGGTCAGCAAAGTTAACCCAACTAAAACTTTACCTTTGTAGTAAATAAAGAGAAATGTTACCGGTCTGAAAATGTGGGCTTGTACTTTGCATCCATTCTCTTGATGCTTGAAATGCAATAAATAAGAGCTAAATTACATGAAAAGAGAAAATAAAATGTTAAACTGGATAAGCTGTATACTTTGAAGAAACTGATGCACATGATGGTAGGTAGTTTCTTTTCATAGAACAAGGTTTACAGTCTCTTATTCAGTTAACTGACACAAAACAACTAAACATTTTCACACTCCGCGTTTTCTCAGTGCTACATGTTCTGTTTGGGATTATCACTGTCCAACTTTCCTTAGATATGTGTGTCACGGAAGTTTTTTTTTGGCTGTGAAAATTCTTTACTGACTTAGTCTCTGCATCTGCTAAAGGCCTCATTTTTGCTGTGATTTACAGAATATAAGTATTACTTTAGAATGTTGGTCTCTAAACATTTCGGTTATACTCATTGGTGAGGAAATTGTACCTTTCATGGCACAAATGTTAATGGGAGTAATCTGATTTTATGAAGGTAAGTTTTGAGATTTCTAATTCACAAAAACTAATTTTGTGAGCTACTTCTGCAGACTTGCTGTGCTCTTTTCTAAGAGATATGAGGCATATATCTTGCCTTTAAATGCTATTGAGCTAGCCACAGTGATTGCTATGGTGGTGCACAAGTTTGAAAATTCAGATTTTAGTATAGAGCTTGTGGAGTTTAGTCTTGTTCTACTGTTTCTTTCATCTTTTAAACCTGTTGGCATGACTTTGTCAGAATGAAGAAATCTGCCATAGCCAAAGAGAGATATGGTAAGCGCTTTTAAGAATGTCTGAAAAAGGTCTGTAACTACAAAAATGTAATTCTCTGTGAAACATCGACCCATCTGCAAGTGCTAGGATTATTTTTCATTGCAAGGGAATTATGATGAATGTAGACACTGCATACAGGCATTTGATTTATTCTTTAACTGTAAGTGAATTAATTTAGAAGCCTCAAAATATTTGGCATAAAGCATTCCTGCATATTGCTAAAGGGGATATCCATAAAGGTACTTATTTTATTTATTTTAACATTTGTTAACTGGGTTAGTCCAATTGGGTTTTAAGTAACCCCTTTTTTGCGGAGACCCAAGGAGAAAAGCTCCAAAATACAAATATCACAAAAAATATGGGTACAGACAACGATCAAAAATCACAATCTGGAATATCCAACAATGCTGTTTTTTTTAAGATAAGTTGCATACTCGCATGCAGTAAAGATACAGTACAGTGTTAAAGCTAACTAAATATATTAGTATAGCTTATCAATGTCAAAAAAAAAGTAGAGTAGCAGGGTTAGATTATAAAGGTAAGAAGAGGATAGAAGCATGGGGGAAAGAAGTGATAAAGGTGTAGAGTAGAGAGTTAGACAGCAAACGATAGGCAAGATGTAGTAACACTATTGAGACTATTTAACACTTTCCTTGATAAGGAGAAAAAGAAAATAGCACTTAAGAAAAAATTCAGTAATTAATCCATCCAGAAAAATCCAGCAGTTAATGCAGCCAAGAAGAACTTGCCATTTATTACACATTTGTTCGGTATTGGACCACAAGATCATGTACACACTGCATTTGCATGCATTATTGGCTTGAAGAATAGAGAAAAGCTGGAAAGAAATTAGCAGAAACAAAATAGTATTGTGGTAGAACTTGAAGAAGGCTACCAGTTTTTCAGGATGGAAATGGTGAGGATCCATTTGCTATGGGAAGGTCTGCAGCCAGAAGCTAAAGTTGTTGGTAAAGCAGCTGAACTAAGATCTGGTGTAGTTCATGGAAAACTGTATGAAAGAAATCCTAGATATTTATTTATGCAAGACAAATATTAAATCTGAAGGAAAATGAGCATCCAGAAGTGTTCTTCATTCCTGGTGAAAGAAAATAAGCATGTAAAAGCTGTAATGTTTGAGTTATTGAGAGTCCCCTGAAGCTGTCCATTTCAAAATGTAGTGCAGGAAGAACCTATCCAAAGGTTAACCAGATGTCCACTGTAAGTAGTCCTGCTAAATACTTCGGATGTAATGCCATTGAAGAAATCTGATAGATATGTTGACTGTTCCAGAGTTAAAAAGAGATTCAAAGGACTAGATATGTTGACTGTTCCAGAGTGGAAGAGAGATTCAAAGGACTTTAACATGTCTTTGCATGTAAAAAACTTTTGGTTTTGAAATAGCCCATGACATGCTTTGTGTAATGATGTTACTGACAGTGAGCAGTGTAACATATTACATGCTAACTTGTAGATGATTTATAGATATTTTATTTATAATTTAAAAAATATGATACAAGATAAAGGGCATGTACCTTTAAATGTCAGTGAGGTAGTAGCATCAATTAGCATCTCGTGGCACGCTGACGTTCCTTATAATTTTGTTTTCATTGTAGACCTCTGGGAGTTTAGATGACTCCTACTTCTCTGTGTTATTTATTTACCCCACCCAATTCCTTCAGTAGGGCAATACACCCCATGCAGAACTTCCTTTTGGATAATTAGCACCTCACAGTGGGAAATTCAGCTTTTGAAATTAGGACACAACAAAGTTGGGGAAAAAATAATCAAAGAGCAAAGTGCCCCTGATTTATCTGATCTGTATGTTATAAATGACTGCACAGCTTTCTCATTTTCTATAACCTCTGCCTTTCTTATGGTTCCCATTGTTTGTTACATATTTAGTATCACTTTTACTTCATACATTAACCAGATCAATGCTTGTTGTTTTCTTCTTTACTCATTTGGGACTCTTACATTCCCATTCTAATCCTCTCTTCTTTCATTCTCTTTCTAAAAACTCCCCTTAAGTTATAGGATGGCTTATTTTATAACTATTATATGCATGCTCTATGTATATAGTGGGTTTTATGTGTTATACATACTGTAATCTCGCTCATTTTGGTTGAATGTTTCTCATTTGTATTTCATTGATGCTCTTTATACATTTTTTGAGCTTTTTCCCTGGCCTTCATCTGAAAAGGGTCTGTGTGCCCAGTTGGACTATCAATGTTAAATGCAATGAATAAATTAATGAACAATAAATACAGCTGTGGACATTTTTCCACTAAAAGAAAGAAGTTTTAATGTCTTGAAATAAAATTACAGCAGGCAGCAAAAATGGGGATGAAAAAGGATGCTTGGGGATGTAGTTAAATGATGCAACAAAAATATCATTGGCCCAGTCCATGTTTTTTACAAATTTATAAAAGCTGCTGGTCAGACCACATTTCAGTTTGGTTAAAATGGGAGTAGTAGAGATGCTATTAAGCTTGAGAATCCTCAATAAAAGTGTCGGTGATTGGTTCACAGTGACTCTTGTGTATGTTTCCTGTTATGTGTTATACATTCTGGAAACAGTGGCTAATGTGAAGAGGAATTTTCTGATTTTCATGTTCTTTCCAGGGTACCCGTCAGTCTGGCTGAATGTCATATTTGCTGCTAGGGGATGAAAAGAGTGAAGCTGTAAATGACTGTACGCAGTAAATTAGGTGCGTTTCTCAGAGCCTAAACTGAAACTGAAAACAAATATGTTGCCGTATGTGTTTCGTCTCCGCCAGAAACATTCAAGTGTGATAGGCAAAATGATGTCAGAGAAAGCTAGATAAATTTCTAAAGAAAGAATAATGACATTTCATTAAGTCCTAGCATAGTGTGCAGCAGACTAGAATCAAAATGCTACAGACTAGAGGAAACAAAGTCAAACATGTTTAATATACTGAATGAAGCACAAGGATTGTGCTGTAGGAAGAAAGTACACTCTTGGAAAAAATGTTTGGCGTAGTTGTCTTGTAATGTAACATTTCATACACGCGCAGTTTTCTTGCTTGCTTTTTGTTTCCTTCCACTCCTAATCCTCTCTCCTTCAGTGAATCTCAGCCCATTCTTTCCCTGTCAATGACTATTTGTCTATTGGAGTGGGTGAAAGATGACTGTAAAATAGCTGTCATCCAGGTAGGCATGAAGGTTGTTGGTGCCATGGCTGTTTGTGGACCATCATCCATATTAAAACTTTTCATAAACTAATGAAAAAATGGGCAGGATGTTAGCTGATGTACTTTCCTTAGTTTTGGCTGTTTGGTGGAGCAGATCATGTTGTATTATGAGAGATGAATGTGATTTATGTAATTTTCAGTTGTTAAAAGCTGCAAACCCACACATTTTAAATGAGCAAAAGTTTTACATGCATCTGTATTCAAACTTGGAGCTGGGAGTTAATTGAGAGACTCTGCCCCATAGATACTTTGGTTTCTTCTGTGACCTTCCATTTATTTTTGTAGAAGTATTTCTCATATAAGGAAATATTTATCCTAAACACATTCTTTTTACATTGTGTTCTGATTAGCCATTAAGTGCAAAATACTTGTGCTTAAAGTTACTACGGAGAGCTATTTTCAGGACATACTTCATGATTATATATTAATGTATTATTACATAATGTACCCACCAAGTGAAAGAATGGGTGAATGCATGTTATTAATTATTCAAATCTCTAGCGTATACTTGGATAGGCAGACTAGACCTTTATATGTGGTAGCTCAGGAATGCTGCACCCACCCACCCCCAGTATTGTATTGGAATAGCAATCCAGATGCCTGATAGTGTGGACAGAACCTGCAGGATGATCTTCCAGCATCGAGGGTCTGTGTGTAGCTTAAGACACTGATATGAATGCAGTTTCTTTCCATATGTGTGCATTTTTCAGTAATCTTGTTTTTCAAAATCTGTTTTCCAGATTAAGTACTTTTAATCAAACATTCCGGCTGTTGTATATCATTGCCCTGGCCATCAGTGATGAACATATCTATAGAAATGAAACTGAGATTTATCCTTTAAGTCAAAACATTGCCTGGGACTTTCATCTTGGCTGCAACAAAAATGGTCAAAATACCTGCACTGCAAAAGTAGCTACATATTTTTATAGAGAATAAAGCTTCCTCCATCCACCTAATGTCTCTGCTTTCCTAAACAATATGTAATGAACTCCAAAAGCACAGCAGCTTGGGGAGAAAGGCAATTTTCCTGCTTGTAGCAGTTCTGAATGGTGGCATGTGTTTTGCCCATCCATGTGACCAAATAGTCTTGCATAACCGATCTTTGCATGATTATCTTTTTCATAATCTGAGAAGCAGATCCAGTATTTAAATGTCGGTGACATGAGCAACCATGTTCAAATTTAGAAGTTTTAAAATATGTTTAAATGTAATGTTTTACGTTCGTTTTTTAGAGACCATGGATCTGTTTTCAACCAGCATTATAAACTGGGAAGTAAAGATTATTAGAAATGCTGTTCATTTTAAGCATTGTACATTTTATCCTCCTTATTCTTAGGGGAGAGCTATTGCTTTGGGATTTGACAAAGTCTGGAAAGCAGAAGTGGACGCTTTTTGGATTATCATCGGAGTGGCAGAATCATTCAAGGATTGCATTCAGCCTTTGTTCACTTAAGATGGCAGATGGAAAAGAATTGTTGTTCTCAACCTCCATGGATAGAGATGTAAGTTTTCTGTGTGTGATGTTCATGTAGCAGCCATAACAGTGGATGTTGTTTTTCTTAAATTAATGCATTGCCCTTAACTCAAGCTCTGTTCAAGACTCTGCACATAGTACTGCAACTATCTCTTTTTATATAGCCTGCTCTAAATGTTATAAACCTTTTTTCACTTCATGTACTTTGTGTTGTCAGTGGTAGGTTGGAGTCACTAGGTATATGATGTACCCCTAACAAAGGAAAGGTGCAGTATAAACTGTATACCATTGTACTTATGATAATTGATATAGCAGAAGTCCTATTTCATTTCAGAGCTGAGAACTCCTTAAGTTTCAGAAAAGTTCATGTAATTTTGTTAGGCTTACTGGTTATAAGTAACACCTCTAAATTAAAATCATGCTGATTTCTGGAAGAATGACATGATTAATTTTTGTGTCATTTAGAGGCAATATCTGTGTGTGTTTTTTTTTGTCTTTCGTATTCACATAAACAAGAAGTTCTATAACTATGTTCTTGCTTTCTATACATATGTGGAACATTTAAGAATGTTTTCTCTAATTCACTGTGCTATTTCCCCTCATACTGCAACTGCATTCATATTTGTGTATTAAAATATATTGACCTAACCAGGGTTAGCTGGCTAATGCTGACATAGTATATTTAAGGATATTACTTTTATTTTCCTCACCACTGTATGGATTACCTCTGTTGGTGACATTTTGTTGCTTTTTGATCATACTACTTTTATGAAGCTGCAGATTAAATCCTTTTTTGTTGCTGTTTGCAAGTTAGTTCTTGGATTGCTTAGCTTTATTTTCCCTTTAACTTTCATAATTTGATAAACTTTGAGTACTCTTCCTTACACTGCCTTGGTTACATTGTGCACCTTGTTCCATTTTAAATGTTCTTGCCACACTGTTAAATTGTATGGAAGTGTATGTTATCACTGTTTTATGTTGCACTGTTGGTTAGCATGGCATGGACTTATTTGCTAGTATGGTGGATTGATTGGAGTGTCTTGTAAAGTAACTATTGTTAACTGTTGCAGTTAATTGGGGTGCAATTTTAATGTATTGTCTTTTTGAAGTGCTTGATAGATACTGGTTTGTTGGATTTTGCCTTTTTGGCAGTGTTTAAATTGCACAGAAAGGATGTGAAGTCTTAGGAGGTTACTAGGCTAATGGCATTAGAGCCCTTACAAGCCAAGAGTTTTTTTTCCCATAAAAAAAACCTCAGTCGGCACCTTTTACCCCTGTCAATGAGGGAGACGGTTGGAACCCCTGGGACAAATTTGTGGATTTCTATCCACTCATCAAGGTTGCACTTGGAAGGGTCAGTGGTGTACTCTGACACATATGGGGAGTCTATTCCAGAGACTGGGCAGCCTCTGGGAAACAAAACTCTCTCCCCAGCAGGTTTTGTTAATGTTGCATATTAGATTTAGGCCTTTCGGTTGGGTAATGCATGAGGAGTTAGACTTACAGATATGGAGAATCTCTAATAGAGCAGGGTCCGAGATTTCCTTGTAGGTGAGAGACATATCACCTCTGAGCAATCTATATGATACTGAGTAGAGTGATTTTGATTTGACCTTGTCCACGTAAGACAGGTGTTGAAGGCAATGAATTCTCTTTGAGAGTTATTTCTGTGGTCTTTCCAGCTGGTGCAGGTATTTGGAGAGATGCATACCAAACGGCGTGTTGTACTCAATTACTGGCCTAATGAGGGAGGAGTATAGAGAGCTAATAGCCTCCTTTTTTTTCTGGATGCAATCCCTTTACTTATGAGATGAACCAAGTAAAAGACTTTTCTGACCACTGCCGCTACATGATGGTGGAATGTGAGATTGTTGTCGGCCTGTGTACAGAGGTCTCTCACCACATGTTAGGGGATTGCCGCTAATGTGGTACTCAGTAGGGGCTGTGTTTTTGCAGAATGGTATGATCAATTAAATTTTTTTTGCATTTAACTTAAGGCCATGACTTTAGCACCAGTCATTTGTTGCTGTGAGACCCTCTTGTAGTATGTTAACATCATTTGGGGAGTCAATGACAGCACCCAACTTACAGTTGCCTGCAAACTTGGGTCAGCCACAGGCATTTTGTCTTTGCCTGGACCTTTTGAGAAGTAGATGCTCAACAGCAGTCCCAGGACAGATCCCTGGAGAATACCACTAGAATCCCTATGGCCTACACATTCTCATTATTTTGATCTGCTTACCTAGTCTGTTTTTCTCCTCAGCTTAGCATACAAGATGAAGGAAAGAAAATACTATGTTTTTACTTGAATCAATACCTAAAAGAATTGCATAAATTGCTTTTCTACAGACTTGAAAAAAATTAATTGTTACTCCACAAATATCTCACCAGATCCATCAAGCCTGAAATAATGTTGTTTAAATCAGGTTTGAAGACTTTCATTATCCTAGCTAGGAGTGCACTGTTAGCAGTCTTAGGTGGTGGAAATAAAGCGTGGATCACTTTCTTGGCCATTTATAGTTAGGAAAATGTCTGCTCTGAAGGATTACTTCTTCGAAGCATCTATTCCCTTGTTAAAAATGAT
>NC_056733.1:1876685782-1876900782 GCF_019279795.1 Protopterus annectens | reverse complement strand
AAAATCGGAGCAAAACACACACGTACTAATCAGAGCAAAACACACACGTACTAAGCACTTTCACCCATCGAAAATATGGGCATCTTCAGAGTACTGGAAGCTTCGTTCAAATGCACTTCAATTAAATATACTCGTTAATTAAACAACGCCCCTAGTAAAACAATTGGTCAAGCAATAAAGGTAATAATCAAGCTGTTCGCTTCAAGGTAGTGCATTTAATAATTATTATCATTGCCAGTGTAGCTTATGTTGTGGCTGAAAAGGGTCCTGGAACCAGTTCACTTTCCTGGTTACCAAAGTATAAATAAATATAAAGTAGAAAAAAAGGAGGGGGAACATGACAAATAATTGAGGAACTAGTAAAACCCATTTTAAGTCTGCATCATTCATGAGAGAGAAAAATCCTCCCACTGAAGGCATTGGGAAGGAGCAGACAGAATAAGATGTTCTTTGTGTTTCACTGTTGCAGTCATTACATTTGGGTAATCCTGCTGGCAGGTTGCCCTCAGTCGGCCTGAATTCCAAAGTCCTGGGTCCTGCGTTGGCCGCTGTTGCCCCCTCCCTGACGTCAGGTCGTCAGGAGTATAAAAGATGCGGCCGACGCCATTTTCTTTAGTCTTTCTTGCTGCGCGGTGCCTGAAGCAGAAGCAGTTCGCAAGTGCCGGTCGGCCGACTCCTGAGATTTTCGAGTTCAAATTTCAGATCCGAAGTCTTCTATAAAGCTAAGTACCTCATTGGGGAAACTTTTTTTCTTGCTCCAGAACCGATGTCAGAAAAAGTTAATTGTATTTCTTGTGGGAAGCAAATACCTCATAAGGACTTTCATTCTTACTGTATTCCTTCCCTAGGCCCTGATCATAATTTTCTGGGTTGTCTGTTTTGTGCTAGATTTAACCAACGCACTATTAAGTGTTGGCATGATTTTGCTTTAAACTACTTTGGACGCAGATTTAATTATCCAGAAATGCCGTCGGAAAGCCATCCGACTACCGGAGTTCACAAAAAAAGACCGAGGCCCAAAACCGACGACAAAGCTTCTCCTAAGCCAGTCGCCGGTTCGCTGGTTCTCAGTGAGGCGCTTTCGCAGCCCCTGATGACCGCTACTTTAGTCGCAGGCCACTACTGACTCCCATGTGGAGTCAGCCATGCCGCTGGAAACTCAAGGTATTGGAGCCTCAGATGCTATTCCTTCAGATGGGTCCAGAGCCACTGAGCAGGCACCGGCTTCTGAGGGTGTATTCAGACCCAAACATCTATACATTAAACCTACTTCAAAGGCAAAGACTAAAGCACCTTCAAAGGCAAAGAAGCAAACTCAAGAGCCACGTGGACAGGCCTCCATGCCCAAATAACAGATGCTCAAAATGGCCGAAGACTTGATTACCTTAATCAGGGGTTCCCATCCCCCTCTTGATAAGAGGCCTAGGCAAGAGACTGACTATGAATCTTCATATCAGAAGAGGAATCAGAAGAAATGGAAACCTGATCAGGAATATTCTTTTCCTCCCTATGAGGATTCTGATGCTGAAGAATCCATTCCTTCAGCTTCACCTCCTGAGGATTATTGTTTTGGGGAAACCTTACATACCATGAGGGAGCATTTCCACTGGGAGAGCCAAGATTTTCAGAGTCAAAAAAGAGGCTCTGGGAATTCCTGTTGCTACCTCAGCACAAGCCACTAGCCATTCCTCCTGTGTTAGACTTTGTAGATGATGTGTTTTCTGAGTCTAGCCTTACCCCTGACTCCTTACCTCAGCTCTGGTTAAGCCTGACAGATATTACAGGGTTCCTGACTCACATAAATTCCTTTTTAAAAACCCTGCTGCAGACCCAGAAACTATTTCTCAGGGTCCCAAGGGTGTTAAGGCTTCTGCTGCAAAAAACCCTACCCCTTCTGACAGGGATTCTAGGGCTCTGGATAGATGGGGAAAAAAGGTTTACATATCTGCTACCTTGGCTATAAGGGCTTTAAACTGTCAGTTTCATATGCTCAAATATCAGCAACATGTCTTTGCTTAAACAGAAAATGTTAAATTCTGAATGTGCAGAAAACAAGGAAATGCAGGATATATTGCATGCAGCTGAACAAGTTGGAAAGCATACTTTGCAATGTGGTTTTGATTCTTTAGAGGCCTCCTGCAGAGCTGCAGTTACAGGTTCTATAATTAGAAGATATGCTTGGTTAAAGGAACAAAATCTGCCTGATCATGTTAGTTAAATTATTAGATTCATCTTTACAGCATGATTCTTTGTTTGGTGTTAAGGCAGAGGAGGTGTTAAAGAAAATGGAGGACAAGGCTAAATCTATGCAAACGGTCAAAGATTTCTTACAAGTACAGCCACCTAGTTTTAGTAGACACTGACCAACAAAGAATTGGTACTTTCCTGTCAGACCTCCAGAGGGGCAGAGGCAGATCCCAGGTGCAAGGTTCATACAGGTCTAAGCAATGGGGGTGCTTCTACCTCCAAAAGTGGAGAAGACAAATCACAACCTTACAGGAAACGGTCCCAATGACTTCCCCCTGCCTGCACCAAGCACTTATTTCCTGGCAGCACCCTTAGGGGGAAAATTAGCACTTTTTTCTCAAAATTGGCACATTATAGACCAGGACAAGTGGGTTCTAAATATCGTTTCACAAGGCTACAAGTTCCATTTCCATACCCTGCCAAAGGCAAATGGTTGGCCAGATCTGCCAAAAAATCAATGGGCAGAGGCACAAACAAGTCTCATCCCCTCATGGACATGAGGACCATTTAACAAGTGCCAGAGCAAGAGTGGGGACAAGGATTTTACTCAAGACTGTTCTTGGTACCCAATACTGGACCTATCGATTCTGAACACATTCCTGGATATACCAAAATTCAAAATGTTGACTTTACAGCAGCTACTGCCCATGCTGGGCAAAAACGCTTGGCTTGTAACTTTAGACCTAAAAGAGACATACCTGCATGTCCCAATTAGACAAATATGCAGAAGATACCTCAGATTCAAGGCTGGCTCAATGCATTACCAATTCTCTGCACTGCCCTTTGGCTTATCTACTGCGCCCATGGTCTTTACAAAGTGCCTGGCACCAGTAATTGCATTCTGCAGACAGAGGAATACAAATATATCCTTACTTGGACGACTGTTTAATTCAAGCAGAGAACAAGGACATCCTTCTACAGCATCTGGCATTTGTGAAAAAACTTCTAACATGCCTAGGGTACACAGTCAGCGAAAAGAAATCAAAGCTAGTACCCTCTCAAGAGATAATATATGTGGGTGCAAGCTTAAATACAACTGCCCAGATGGCTTTATCTCACGCCAGACAAACAGACAACTGACTACCTACTTCAAAATGTTAGTAACAAAGGCCCAGTTATCTGCAAGAAAAATTCTGCAGGCTTTGAGCTTCATGGCATCCTGCATCCTACTAATTCCATATGCAAGACTGCATATGAGGAAACTTCAAACACTAAAAATTGTTTGGACTCAACATTGCCACAGCCTGGAAACTATAATTACTCATTCCCTGCCTGCAACAGGAGTTTCGATGGTGGGCAAAGGCTTGTCACCAAAACAAGGGACAGCCATTCACATTACCCCCAGCCAGGCAAACACTAACAAACGGATGCATCAGATTATGTCTGGGGGCCCACATGGCAGGAAAATGCATAATACGTATCAACCAAAAGGAGATGCTAGCTGTTCAAAATGCCCTGACAGCCTTCAAGAACCTACTTCAACCAGAACTACTACTGATAAAGACAGACAACACCACGGTTATGTGGTATATAAACAAGCAAGGGGGCACACATTCTTACCCCCTTTGCAGACTAGCCATGACTTTGTGGGATACAGCATTGACTTACCAAGTACATCTGCAGGCACAATTCCTGCCAGGAAGGAAAAATACTCTGGCAGACGAACTAAGCAGAAACCTCATGGATCCCCACGAGTGGCAGCTGGATCCACAAGTCTTCAGCATGATAACAAGGAAATGGGGATGCCCAGACATATTTGCCTCCCCTCACAACTACCAACTAAAGAGATTCTGCACAAGGATTTATCACAGACAAGCATGGAAAGTGAACGCCCTATCCTTCAGCTGGAAAAACCTATCAGTATATGCCTTTCCCCCTCTGCCTCTCCTTCCCAAGGTACTCCTAAAGGTCAGACAGGAAAAGCAAAGATGATACTGATTGCACCAGACTGGCCCCGCCAGCACTGGTACCCAATATTAAGGAGCTTGTCTCAATGCCGAGCTTGGACCCTTCCACAAGTAATGCACCTACTGTCCCAGCAAAACAATCAGATCCTGCACAGCCAACTCAGGACTTTAAACCTGACAGCATGGCGGATAATGTAGTCGTACAAAACACACCTCTCAGCAAAGCTGTGATGGATGTCATTTTGGAAGCCAGAAGGCCTAGTACTAGAAAATCTTATGCTGGAAAATGGAAGAGATTCTGTGCTTGGAACCAGGCACAAGGAACAGATACAGCTGTGCCAAATATTCCTCAGATTGTACAATACTTAACTGAGATGCTGGACAAAGGCCTATATTTCTCATCTATTAAAATTCATGCCTCTACCATTTCAGCTCATTACAATGCAGAGCCACCAATCTTTTCTCATCCCTTATTAAAACAGTACCTCAGAGGAGCCAAAAATGTAAGGCCTCCAAGCAGATCATCAATGCCTGCATGGGACCTCAACTATGTCTTGGAAAAACTCACCCTGTCTCCTTTTGAGACAGCTGCTACTGCTGATATAAAGTTTTTATCTTGGAAAACAGCTCTGCTCCTAGCAATAACTTCTGCAAGACTAGTTTCAGAGTTACAGGCACTCATGGCTGTGGAACCTTTTATCATTTTTTTATCCAGGCAGGTTCTCCCTGAGGACAAACCCAACATTTATGCGTAAAGTGGTGTCCAGTGTGGCTCTTAACCAAACCATTCATCTGCCAACTTTTTATCCAAATCCACAGAACAAGGGGGAAAGAATTCTGCATTCTTTGGACGTACACAGACAGCTTAGATTCTACTTGGACAGAACCAAAGTTTTCAGAAAGACAGAGCAATTACTAGTGGCATATGCTGCAGGATCACAAGGAAAGGCCATCTCAAAGCAGACTATTTCAAAATCGATAGCCCACTGCATTCGTTTCTGCTTCGTACAACATGGCAAGCCAGTGCCTAAGTGCATTAGGCCACATTCCACCAGAGCTGCAGCCACTTCAGCAGCCTTTCTCAGGGGAGTACCAACCAAGGACATTTTAGAGGCAGCTACTTGGAGTTCAGTGCATAACTTTACCAAGCACTATCATCTGCCACTCTACTCTAAATCCAGGGCAGGCTTTGCCACTGTAGTTCTGCAGGGTCTCATAGCCGCTCCTAATGCGGTTTAGCTCCAGCCTCCCAACCATAGCTTTTGGAATCTACCCAAGTGTAATGACTGCAACAGTGAAACACGAAGAACATAGTACAGTTGTGCACACTTACCGTAAATGTAGATGTTCGAGTGTATTCACTGTTGCAGTCCAGGTTACCCACCTGCCCATCCCCCTTTCTTCTGATGGAACCCATCTTTATCTTTCCTTCTCTTATTTATACAACCTATGTGGTGTATTTGCCTGTAGATGAAGATAAAGCTTATATTGGTGCACGTATTTATTCATATATAAATTTTGGCTACCCTTTTAGGGGGCACCTGACATCTGGGGCAAGAAAAACTAAAGAAAATGGCGTTGGCTGCAGCTTTTATACCCCTGATGACCTGACGTCAGGGAGGGGACGACAGCGGCCGCAGGACCCAGGACTTTGGAATTCAGGCCAACTGAGGGCAACCTGCCAGCAGGATTACCCAAATGTAATGACTGCAACAGTGAATACAGTCAAACATCTACATTTATGGTAAGTATACACAACTGTACTTTGAGTCCTACTACTTGTCACTTGTAAATGTACAGCAATTTACTGCAGTGAGAGTTTTCACACCACAGCATGAGAGTTTGGGGAAGGGTTTATCAAGTTTGTTAGAACTACAAAAGACTTCTCTTACAAGAAACTGTTATCTGCTTTCTTTGCTGCAAGTAGCCAACAGCTATTTATAGCATAGAACAAGCTCTGGCAGACAATAGAGGCTCAGTCAGGTAAACAGAGGAGTAGCTCTTTTACAGAAGGTGTGTTTAGATGACAGTGCTTTACAGTCCTGCCATTATATTTTAATGGCATGAGAAAACAGCACCACTTCCTTATGTCTGGCATGAGTCATATAAAGAGGACTTGAAATGTATTCTGAGAATACCAAGGCAGGCCCCATCATCCACCATTTTAAGAGAGACGCATTAAAATTGTAAAATAAGCACTTGGAGTGATTTTGAGACATTACAATAGCTCAAAAACAAAGATACAATGAAAAAATGTGTTTTGAGTTCTAAGGTGGAGTTTTCCTTTAATGCAGCTAAATATCTCATAATATTTTCCATAAATACCCCATGGATAGCTTAAACACTGTACCGTAGATCGCCCTCTGGATAACAGCCAAATCTAGTGCTGTTAGCCTGGTGGATAATGTATTGAGGTTCCTAGAACATGGTCCATTATCTAGTAACCCTGACTTCTTGATGGACCTTCATGCATCTTGGGGGAGGGGCGATCTTCTACACAAGTCTTTGTCGTGTTTTCTTTGTGAAAGAGTATCTTTTGGTAATCTTGTAGCTTTACTTAGGTTCATAGAGTAGTACTAAGCTAACTGCCCTTGCGAGACATTTTAAGCCTAGCCAATTATCCCTTGTGAGACTCAAACCCTGCACCTTGTGTTTGTAAGGCAAACACCTTAACCATTAGGCCACCCTCCCAACTTGGGTTAGTTATTTTATGTAGTTAGTATTTATTCTATAACTTTGCATGGGTTAGTCATTTTGTATAATTAGTATATGTTCCATATAAGTAGAAAATCTTTTGGTATTTGAACAATGTATAAAAGTGGTGTCACAGCTGTTCATAGTACAACATCTTCCTGCTGCTTGCTGTTTTTGTCCATTGGTTATGATTTCCTACAGTGTCTCCTGGTTGAAGGATTGTATCCTTCCATGCAGTCTAATAATTATCCTTTTGAATGTGCTGCATGTGTTTCTCTGTTTCATAAAGCACTGTATTTGCAGAGAGTGCAATGACATGTAAGGTGGGGAACTTTGATCTTACTGTCTGGAATACTGTGCGCCTTTTCTGGAGATTTTAGTGAAAAAAGTGAATACGTTTTTTAAATACTGTATAACATTTAGTAAAATGTTTAGTTTTTGTATGTGTTTTGAAGGTTGAAATGGAGGAAAAGTAGATATTGAACATGCACATGTTGGTCAGAGAGACTGGGGAAGGAAGGATAAGTACTTTTTCTGTATTGGCAAGAAATCAGGTGGGTGAATGGAAATGGGAGAGAAAAACACAATAATACATGAGCAGCAGGTAGCTGGAGGAAAATTCAAACCAGACATTTATTAAGCAGGAAGTGGTACCCAGGAATGTCCTACTGTGAAGTAAGCATAGCACAGGGCATGCTATCAATGGTATTCTTCCCCAGTGAGAGATGGCCAGCTGCATGATGGCCAACTGCATTAATTAGATAGAATAAACAAGACAATTTACCACTTTCTTCCTAGAGCAATGGCTGATGTTTTATATGTAAATTGAGCAGTTATTCTGACCTGAATCATGACAGTAATGTGCCACTTTTTTTTTTTTTTTTTTGATAGGTGAAATGTTGGGATATGCAAACTTTAGACTGTCGCTGGACTATGCCAACATTAGGTGGCTATGTTTACAACCTGGCCTTCTCCTCTATTGATGTGGGCTGCCTTGCTGTTGGAGTTGGGGACACCATGATTCGTGTATGGCATACCCTATCTTTACACAACAAATTTGAAGTAAAATCATTCTGGCAAGGAATTAAAGGCAAGGTCATGGCAGTAAGTAATGAACAGAACAGAAATTGTGACAATATAATGTGACTAGTCTTTTAATTTGCTTTTTTTTTTTTTTTTTTTGCGATCTTTGAATGTCTAGAAAGAACATGTATACATCATAGCAAACACATTGCATGTTTAATCTGTTTAGTTTAATTTTCTTCTTGGAACAGAGCAATCCAGTGTTACTTTTGTAAAGTCCATTTGACTTGACCAAAATGTGTCCAATCAGATTCTGATCTTCTTATCTCACGTTATTGAATGATGCAATCCTTGAATACTGCTGAAATGGTAGTCTGTATCCCTGGTAATAGCATATGGAGTCTGATGCTCATGGAAAACTTTATTTTTAAAGAAAGCAAACCCCCCCCTGTGCCCCCCCCAAAAAAATAAAATATGAAACTCCAACATCGTATGTAAACACAGAAGACATACTTGTACCATCTTCCATGAGGCTGTTTGGCCTTGAAGTTAAGGATATTGCCCTCTTCCAAAAACAGAAGTGTAAATATTTCTTTGTTTTTATACAGTGCCGAAGCTGTTTGGTTTTCATCAAGTCTTGTAATTAAAACAGTGCTTTATATGTTGTAATAATGTTACCATATACTGGATGCGCTAAACTGGGATGTTATGTAGTCCAGTCTTGCCTACATTCTTACCCGTGGGTTCTGAGCTGAACCTCTGCTCCAACTCGGCCTTACTCTAGCTCGAAGTCTTTCAATTGGCTGGGCTAAGAAGGTATCCCATGCTGCACTGCTCCCTTTCCCCAGATCTCGTTTGACACTTGTGTAGCTCGGATGTGGTCTCGCTCTTGGCTGTGGCCAAGTACCTTTTTTGTCTTTATTGACCGTTTTTGCTTCAAAAACAAAAAGCTATTTTCATAGCTGTGTGTTGTGTGTGTACTTGGTAAAATTGTTGTTTCTGGTATTATTGTCTTTTGTGGTGTCCTGCTGACTGTTTCCCCTACGGGCTAGGCCTGTTTCAGTTAGAGGACGTAGTCCACCCCTTCAGTGTTTCTTGTTAGTAGGTACCTATCCTTTTGGCTAGGACCGTTTAAATTAGAGGACCTAGTCTTTCCTTGTGTTTTCCTGTTGAGACCGATTAAGTTAGAGGTCTAGTGTATTTGTCTATTGTGGTTTTTGCTTAGTTCCCACGCTTTATATATATCAGCAGTTTACTGTTAACGTTTTTTTTTTCTTTCATCATGTTTAAGGATACGAAAGAGCATAAGCCCTCAGGCTTTAAGAAGTGTTCTAAATGTGGTTATAAGATGTCCATCACTGATGGACACTGTGTTTATTGTCTGGGGGCTATTCACCTCCAGGAATCTTGTACTTTTTACCATGCATTTAGCCCGCGTGTTCTTCAGGAGAGGAAGAACAAACTAATTTTGAAAGGACTTTTGAAACCCTGCTTCGAGGAGGATTTGGGAAGGGCTTCTAGCTTTAAGTCCTCTCCCTCTAAGGCTAAAACTTCTAAGGCAAAAAAGCATTCTCCGGCTCCATCTGTATCCTCGGAGCCTCCGGAGAAAGTAGTGAAATCTTCTGTGGCATGCTCTGCTCCACTGTCCTCAGAGCCGCAGGAAGTTAGTATATTGACCGAATCTGCTTTGGCTCCAAGTCCCTCGGAGCCCATTACAGAGTGCTAGTTCGGAGCCAGTCTCCAAATTTTAGGCTGGTCTCTCCTCCTCCTAGGTTTCCTTCGGAGAGGAGGTCTAGATCTCCCGCCTTATCTTCTAGGTCCTCCAGGACTCTTTCAGATGTGGATGTAGATAGAGTGGTGCAGAGACTTCTCCAGTCACCGGTTCTGGCAAAATTGTTTTCGGCTCCTGCCCAGTCGGCTCTGGAGCCTGTCACCCAATCAGCGTCGATACTTCCGGTCGAATCTCAGCTTTCGGCGCCGAAGTGGTCGGCGCTGTCAGATGTCCCTAGATTGGCTCCAATGGCCCATCCTGGCTTATCGGCTCCGGCTTCAGCTTCGATCCCGTTGGCTCCGTCCATGGGGTCCAGGACTCAGGGTTCCTCGATCAGACCCAAGGGGGAGGCCTCGGGTCACTTTTTGGCTCCTAGCCTCCCTCTCAGTGCTTCGGCTCAGGGAAGCCTGACTCCTGCGTCGGCTTCGGACCTTGTCCCTTCTGCTCAGAGGTCTTCCACGGCTAGTCTATCTTCAGAGCCGGGGGGACCAGCTTTCGAGGTCATGTGGAGTGCACTGACCAGGTCCTCAGCGACATCATTCGGTGCTGACACTGTCCCCTCCAGCTCCGGTGCAGGTCTCTGATCACCCTCTATCTTTCGACAGAGGAGACCCAAGGCCTCGGGATACCCCTCATTAGTGGTCCCCTTATTTCTGAGGGCCCCTCACTGTTTTTGCCCGATGAGCCACCCAGAAAAAGAACCTTCAAGAGGAAGCACATTGACTCCCAAGATGAGTCCCTCACGTCAGACACCAACCTCGAGGAATCTGATGGATGCCCCAAGTCATCCTCTGAGGATGTCTCTTTCTCTGACATCCTGGAACCTTTGAAGCAGATGGGTGACTGGCCCACCAAAGCTCCCTCCGAGGAGGAGTCTGTGTTCCTGAAGGCCTTTGGGGCTCAGCCCTCTGCTTCCTGGGTGTCTCCACCCTTCAATGAGCTTTTAGATCTGGTTTGTCGAAGGGTGTCTGAAACCCCTGACTCTCTGTGGAACCAGTCCCCAGGAGACCCAACAAATTCTTGTCTGCGTCCTCTGACAAAGAGTTTCTATCCAAGGGAGTTCCTGTAGATGCCATGGTGGTGGCAGCGGCCACCAAGAAGGAACTGGCTGAGACTTCGTCTACCGTCCATCCTCCTAACAAGGCATCTAGGACCATGGACCGGTATGGGAAGCGTATGTTTTCTTCAGTGGCCTTTACACTGCGGTCACTGAATTACTTATCTCATTTTACACTGCTCCAAAGAGATCTCCTGAAAGAGCTTGGAGATTCTCTACAGGGTAACGTTTCTGATGCGGTGGCTCAGGTCAACTGTCAGATGTCTACCCTCAACTCTATTGCTAACTGCTCCATGAGGCTGATCTGTTATGCAGCCGAAGGAGCGGGTAGGACAGTGAGTTCGGGAGTTGCTCTTAGGAGACACTCCTGGATACGCCTCTGTTATTTTGCGGAGGCTTTCAAGTCTACGTTCACCAATGCCCCATTTGATGGTTCCTCCTTATTCGGAACCAAAGTGAAGGGCACTCTCACTAGGTGCGAGCAAAAGGGAAAAACTGTTTGCTGTGGGAGTCCGTTTTTCCCTACCCTCTAGGCCTTATCCCAAGACCCAGAGGGGGTGGAAAGATGTGGTTCAAAAAATCAGAGATTTTTTCATGACACACAAGGTGAGTCCCCCTCCAGAGGCAGGGGAGAGGGTGGTAATTCTGGTAGACGCCACCCTAGGGGGCAGAGGAGGCCCGCGTAATAAGGGGCACCGTGATTCCTTTCGTGGTTCTCCCTACCAGCGCTCCTGATGGGAGGCCCGACTGTGCATTTCCGGAGGCAGTCAGGGGTCGCATTTCACTATACCCAAAAGCCTGGCAAAGTATAACTCAGGACCAATGGGTATTAAAAGTAATTTCTGGAGGATATCACATTCCCTTCTCATCAGTTCCCCTCGATCAGGAAAAATCCCAGATATTCCACCCAATCAAAGGGATTCCGCAGCTTCAGAGGTTTTAAAGCTGCTAGAGAAAGGGAGCCATCCAACCTGTCCCCTCAGACCAGATCGGATTAGGGACTTACTCCAGATTCTTCTTTTTGGTGCCGAAGAGAACAGGGGACCTGAGACCCATTTTGGATCTTGGCAGATTGAGCACCCATGTAAAGAAGACCAAGTTCCGAATGGTCACGTTGCAATCTATTCTCCCATTGTTGGGAAAAGAAGTGTGGATGTGCTGCATCGACCTGAAGGATGCTTACTACCATATAAAGATGGACAGGGCATCCAGAAGTCATTTATGCTTCCGGCTGGGAGCCAGTCATTTTCAATTTCGCGCCCTGCCCTTTGGTCTCACCACAGCCCCCAGGGTGTTCACTAAATGCATGGCAGTGGTAATGCCTCACTTGAGACGTCAGGGATTCCAAGTGTTTCCGTACCTGGACGACTGGCTCCTTTCTCCCACCACCAGGCATCTACTCCTACAAACCAGAGATGCCACAATCAATCTGCGTCAACAATTAGGCATAACTCTAAATTGGGAAAAGTCTGCCTTGTTGCCCTCGCAGTGTGTCACCTTTATAGGCGCCAAGTTAGACACTGTGCTCATGAGGGTGCTATTACCAAGAGAAAGGATTCAAAGTTTACAGCAGCAAGTGTACACATTACTTCCTTTGAGAAGAGTGAAGGCAAGATTGATCCTCAAATTGTTGGGCACGATGGCTGCTACAATTATGCTGGTTCTTTTGGCGTGGCTACACATGAGGCTCCTTCAATGGCTACTCTTCGCCCAGTGGTCTCTGCAACGTCTTCCTCTTTCTCATCTTATAATGATCACAGACAGGTGCAAGCAGGATCTACACTGGTTGGCTTCACACCAGCAACCTCAACGCGGGAAAACCCTTTGTTCCATCCCCTCCTGTTGCCACAGTGACCACGGACGCCTCCCAGATAGGGAGGGGGGGCATTATCTAGGCAGGACAGTCTAAGGCACATGGCAGGAACATGAGATGCATCTGCATATCAGTGTCCTGGAGATGAGAGCAGTGCTACTAGCATTGCAAGCACTTCAGAGCTTTCTTCCTCTCGGGACAATTGCGATCCACAAAGACAATATGTCGGTGGTATGATATCTAAACAAACAGGGAGGAACCAAGTCGTATCCCCTTTGCAGAGAGGCCATGTGATTGTGGCAGTGGGCAGTGGCTTCCCAACATTTTCTTGTAGCAACGCACATTCCGGGAAAGTCCAATGTGATTGCCGACAGGTTGAGCAGAGCGATTCTGATGCCTCACGAGTGGTCCTTGAACAATCAGGTTGCGGAGCAGATTTTCCGCATGTGGGCCTTGCTGTGATCTATTTGCCAGCCCCCTCAATACCAAATGCAGCAGCTACTTTCACCCTTATCCCCCCCTCAGGGGGAATCACCCAGGGACGCTTTAGTTCACGATTGGCCCTCCGGTCTACTGTATGCTTTCCCTCCTGTTCCTCTGCTGACAAAGGTTATTCAGAAAGCGCAATCTTTGGGAAGCAAAATGATTCTGATTGCTCCACACTGGCCTCGTCAAATTTCGTTCCCCTTCCTCCATCTTTACCTAGTGGACGCCCCCTGGATTCTGGACCCTCAGACAGATTTTCTGACTCATATGTCAGGGCAGCTCCATCCCTCTCTTCAGACCCTCCAGCTGACAGCCTGGCTCCTCCACTTCCATCATTAGTCAGGCTTCATCATTTTTCGTTGGAAGTGGTTCATATTCTGTCTTCTTCCCATAAGCCTTCCACCAGAAAAATCTATTCCAGCAAATGGAAGAGAATTTCCATCTGGGCGCATGCAAGACAAATTGATCCTTATACAGCTCCAATTTCGTCAGTCCTGGAGTTCCTCTCCATGCTTTTCAACCAAGGATCAGCGGCCGCAACTATTAAAGTCCAGTTGGCGGCTATTTCCACTTTTCACGTCGCTGATGAGCCTAGTCTCATGGCACATAGACTTTGTAAGGCATTCCTGAAGGGCACTATGCTGCTTCGTTCTCCAGGTTTTGAACCAGTTATGCCTTGGGACTTAAATTTTGTTCTACAATATCTCACTTCACCCCCCTTTGAGCCTGCAGCCACTTGTGAATTAAAATATTTGACTTGGAAGACTATCTTTTTAGTAGCCACCACTTCAGCCAGACATGCCTCGGAGCTTCAAGCCTTATCAGTTAGACAACCTTACTTGATTTTTCATAAGGATAGGGTTTCTCTGAACTAACCCTTCCTACCGAAAGTGGCTTCCGTCAGTAATCTAAACCAATCCATTGAACTACCTGTATTCTTTCCAGATTTCTCGAACATGGCAGAATTTAGATTTCATCAGCTGGATGTGCACAAGACAATTACGATTCTATTTACATAGAATGAAGGATCTCAGAAAATCGGATCAGTTGTTTGTCTCATTTTCAGAAAAAAGGATTGGGTCTCCTGTTTCCAAAGTCACTTTGTCCGGATGGATTTCCAGTTGTATTTCATTCATTTATGCTTCAGGTGGCAAGGATTTACCATTTCGAGTGAAGGCTCATTCTACCCGATCAGTATCTACTTCTACAATTTTTCAGACCAGGTTGTCTATGGATGATATTTGTGCTGCGGCTACATGGGCATCTCCTTACACCTTTGTTACTCACTACAAGCTGGGTTTGGTGTCTAGATGCAGGTCTTCCTTTGGTTACACAGTGCTCAGGAGTATTTTCCACTGAGCCTCCCAGAATTCAGGTGCTGGGGACGCTGTCCCACAGGTAAGAATGTAGGCGAGATTGGACTACATAACATCAAGAAGTTATGTACTCACCATAACGTTCGTGTATGTAGTCCATCTCACCTCACATTCTTTCTTACCCCCCCCCCTCCTTCCCCCCATCCTGGAGGACCTAGGGGTTAGGTATGGTTTCAAATTCCTTTCTGGTTAGTCTGTTCTTCCTTCTCTATATGTTGTTGTATGTGGAGGAGTGAATGATTAGCTCGCAGCAAACAAGATCTGGGGAAAGGGAGCAGTGCAGCATGGGATACCTTCTTAGCCCAGCCAATTGAAAGACTTCGAGCTAGAGTATGGCAGAGTCTGACCCGAGGTTCGGCTCCGAACCCACGGGTAAGAATGTGAGGCGAGATGGACTACATACATCGAACGTTATGGTGAGTACATAACTTCTTGTTTTAGCAGGTGGAATTTCAGCTAAATAGAGTAGATCCACAACTTTTGAGTTCACTACTGAACCCAATGAATTGAGTGGTGTTCCCAAATCTGTACAAAATAACTTTATTTGCCCAGTTTTAGTAGTCCTATAATATTTATTTTCTTCCTGCTGTTACTAGTGAGACCTAAGCAACCTTGTAGCTTTTTGTGCAATGCTGATGTTGAGGGTTTACCTTTTTCTTTGCATCTCTGCCCTTCCCTTATCTAAATTTCCTCTACCCATACCTTTCCTGTGCAAAGGAATGGAGGAGTCTATTGCTTAAGATTTGTAGGTTGCCCTGTTATCTTTTAACAGCATGTTCAGTGGGCAGCATCATTTATTGCTTCTTTTTTGTGGCAGTAAGTGGGAGAAAATGGTTTATTCCATGAATATGGGTGAATAGTTATTCCACTCAACATACCAGCAGACACTGGATTTTAAAGCTCAAGTACACCTTTCATTTTCTCACTTTGAGGGTATTCTTTTTTCAACCCTTATTGGCACCCTTTCACCTAGATTGAGTGTGCACATGCTTAAACTAACTGTGTCATTCTCTTTGGCTGTTTGCAGATGTCCTTCCTTATCACTGTTGCAGTATTCTTTACAATAGGAATCCCCTGCTAAGGCCAGCTCAAAATCTTGCCAGTATACCAAAGCCTTTAGTTTGTAATGGCTATGCCGTATGTCACACATATGATCCCCGCACATAGCGTAAAGCATAAAGGTGACATCTGGATGTACCATCCTCAGAACGTCTTTGCTGCCAGTCCAAATGCCATCTTCAAGTCATCAATTTGAATGCTCATTCATCAGCTGGTTACTAATTGCTTTCAGATAAGTGCCCATTGTTTTTTATTTTTCTATTTTTTTTTTTTATTTTTTTTTTTATTTTATTTTCTTATCTTTGTTTTGCCTTCTTTCTGGTTGCTGGTCTCATGTCATCCAGAAAGGGGAAATGCCAGTGCAGAAGACAGATTACCCATAAAGATCGTCACGAGCAGTGTTTGTTCTGTCTAGGCGCTTCCCATGACCATACATCTTCCAAGGTTTGTCAAGCTTTTGTTCCTAAGACGTTGCATAGTTGTTCTTCCCTTGTGATTTACTTAGAGAACCAACTACTTAAACTGTTGGCTAAAGACACTATGAAAGGATTTCCCAGCCCGAGGGTCAGCAGTCTGCAAAGAAAAAGACCAGGAAAGCTCTGTCGGATTCTTCAGCTGTACTGCCTCCACCAGATGTCTCTCTTGAGGCTGGTGAAAGCCTGGAGGATCATCGGGTTTCTTTTACTGATTCCTCTGCTGCGACCACTTTGGAAGCCATCATGGATCTGAATACATGCACATCCATGGAGGCCTTGCAGACATCTGCTTCGGATGTACAGGGGGAACTGTGGCTAGTTATTACTGAAAGGCCTATGGGTGTTCCTCAGATATTAGTGAGGGAAGAGTTTCTGACTACCATTATAAAGTGTCATCAGAGGTCAGAGCCTTCTAAATTTTTCAAAGCTGACATCCCACTTAAAAAGAAGCAGAAGACTAAACACATTTCACCTGGTCCTAGAGGTCCTCGGAGTGAATGGAAATTTCACTTGAGGTCTGTTTAATGCCCTTATGGCTTTGAAGCCTCCACACTGGGTTTCTGTTTCTGCTTCTCCTGGGTCTTTTATCCCTTTAAAAAGGCCTAGGAAACATGATTCTTCTGATGATGATGCTGAGTCTGATGAAGTCACTTATTCCTCTCAGATTCCTTCTCTATTACACTATGGTTCTGAGGAAGAAAATTCCATCAGTCCTGACTCTCTTTTTGAGGAGGTTTCGTTAGATGGCACTATTTCCAAAGTGATGAAATTTTTCAGGTGGACTGTGCTCAGGTGTCAGGTATTCAGAAGACGTACTATGAGCTTCTGCAGATGGAGTCTCCTAGGCCCTCTGATGTTCCTCCTGTTCTTGTGGATGCTTTTTCCACTGATTCTCATGCTTCTAATTCACAACACCCTGTTCCCAAGAAACCTGATAGATTTTATAAAGTGCCGAATTACTGCAAGTTTCTTTATAGGTGTCCCTCTGCTGACCCTTCTGTGGTGTTAGTGGCTTGTGATAAGTGCTCGAAATTGTTGTCTTGTAGCCAAGTTGCTTTCCTCTGACAGCAGAACCATGGAGAGGCTAGGTAAGAAGGTGGTTAAGTCTGCTACTCTAGCCTTTAGAGCAGTTAATTATCAGAAACGTATGACTAGGTATGTCTTGGCTGTTCTGTTTCAGGCCTGTCGAGCCATTTCAGATCTTCCTAATTGTGAAGGGAAGGCCTCTGCCCTTGCCTTATTAGTGATGTCCTCCTAATTGGTTCACCATTCCATTAAATGTAGCTGTGATGCAGCTGATGTTACATCTAAGGCTGCTGTTTCATCTTAGGTCTTTAGATTTGGCTGTTTCCAAGCAAACCATTTCTTCTTGGATATCTAAAGCTATTTATTTTTGCTGTTCTTTTCATGAGAGCCTTCCTTTTTCTGTTAAGGCTCATTCTACTAGGGCTGTGGTTTCTTCTGCTGCTTTTTTCAAGGGTTTGGATGCTATTTCTATTCTTGAGGCAGCTATCTGGACTTCTGTGCATACTTTTACCGAGCACTGTAAGTTGGATGGGATTTCTAGGGCCAAAACTGGCTTTGCCAGGGCCATTCTCCATGGTTCTTTAGAAGGCCCTGCTTGGCCGTTCCTCCTTCCAGTGTTGTTCCTGAGCTGTTGCACTCTTCCTATTGTAAAGAATGCTGCAACAGTGATATGGAAGGACATAGTACAGTTGTGTCCTTCTTTTTACTGTTGCAGTATTCACTCCTTCCACCCCCCCCCGGTCCTTTTTCCTTCTGGATGTGCTTGTTACCTACTGATACCCTTGGATAGTTGTTCCTACTAGGGCTTTTGAGTTTTCAGGATGGTACATCCAGATGTCACCTTTATGCCCTTTGTCGTGAGTGGGGAGCATACATGTGACATACTGCGTAGCCATTACAACCTTAAAGGCTTTGGTATACTGGCCGATGTTGAGCTGCCCTTTGCAGGGAATCCTTATTGTGAAGAATACTGTAACAGTGAAAAGTACCTCTGCCGTTATGGTAAGATTTTTCACAGCTGTGCTTTTTTGCTATGTTTACTATGGGATCACTGCTGCAGTAGCTATATGGGTTATATCCTTCATAGGATATAACAGCTGGTCAACTTGAAAAGCTTAAGGACACCTTCCACTTGCCCAAACAGTTGTTAGCTTGAGCAGAGCTAAAGAAAACCAAAGGTTTTAGTGCAAAGCCCTTCAGAGATTTCCTGCCACCAAATGGTGCTCTCTTCTGGGCTTTCAAGGATCAACGGTCAGCTAATGGTTCTCCTTTGCTGAGCAGAGATGTTCCTCTCGGGGGGGGGGGGGTCACATTTTATTTTTATTATATATACTTTACTTTTTCTGTGAAATAATTCATCCGTGGCTAGATAAGTGTTTTTATGGACTGTCACATGACTTAGTTACTTTTTACTGTGAAGCGCGACTTGTGGAAAAAAGTTGTTAAAGCTAAGTTTTTGTTTGTTTTTCCTAATTAAAACTTGTGATAAGTTACTTTTCGGGGCTGGGTTAAGTGTTTAAAGTACTTTTTACTCTTTTCTGGAAGCATGGATCCATCCATCCCTTTTGTTGACCAGATTAATCCCACTAGGTAGTATTTTATATTGCTAGGTGAAATTTGGCCAGGGCATCAGGGAACTTCCCTTGCCCTCTGATAGGTTTCATGGGATCTTTTACATCTTCTTACGCTACCACCAACTCTAGCAGATGTGACTTCCTTGGTTTAATGTCTCATCCGAAGAACAATGCAGTCAGGCGTGCAGCACCCCCTTATGTTAGACTGCAATATCAGCAGTCCATCTTCCTGGTGTGGGAATAGAACGCACAACCTTCTGCATCAAAGATGAGTGTGCCACCTGTTGCTCCACTGCCACTGCATTAATGCGGCTTTTAATACCTACCTTTTTCACATACTGTTGTCAGTCTTACATCTGTTTTACACATTATTTTTAGCTTCACCATGGAACAACATGCCAGTTCCTCATTCTTCCTTCTTTCAGCCACAGAAAAAAGAAAAATTCTCAATCAACCTTTGCTCTTTCAGCAGGCATCAGTTTTGCTTCAGCTGTGGATGGGTGACTTGCTGTGGGTATTTCTGGTTTGTCAGACCATTCATCTTTTTCCTTAGCTCCCTCTAGTGTAGTCCCTTCAGCCACATTGGACTTGGGGGTTACACACATTCTCTGGCTGTTAGGAGTGCAAGGAAGAGACACTCTTTTCCCTCTCAGAGGGCGGAGCAAGGAATGCTTCTCTGCATAGCGAGATTGGGATGCCTGTCCCCAGGGATGATTTGCTTGTTAGGAGTTGGTCTGCTTCTATAGAAATTCCTGTTAAAATGAAGCAGAAAGCTAAACACTTATCTTCCGTTGTGCCTTTTACTGTGGACAAGTGATTTATTAGGCTTTTTTCACCTGATGAAGATTTTCAGGATATCGAACAGGAGAATGATTGTTCAGAGACACCCATTTTCTCCCCTCAAGCAACTGATTTTTTTTTTTTTTTTTTTTTTGCAGTAGCTCCTACTGTCTCAGTACTGTTCAACACTTCTATGCTGCTTTTATTGATGATTTGGTTGTATTTATCACTGTTTTCAGCCTGCACTTGTTAAAGAAACACTATCAGTTTCTTACTGTACTGCCCTTGGGAGTTATTCTCATATTCCATAACCTCCTCTGGTACTGAAAAAGCTGTTCTGAGTTTGCCGAAGTTCTCCTGAGTATTCTCTTACATTGTGTACGTTGTTCTGTATTTTGTTGAATCTCAGGGTTAGTGAACTTATTTCCAAGGATTCCTGATACTGGAGGAATTCTGTAAAGCATATGTTACTGCACTTGAGTTCAGAACCAATTTGTTTTACATTAGGAGGGTTATTTTGCACTATAGTGGTAGCAGAGCTGAATTCAACCCATCCAAGTGGGGAACTGATGGTTTACAGTTTGTGTTTGTTTTTATCTGATTGGCCTGAGGGATTTTTTTTTAAAAGTCTTTCATCCTGCCTCGTGCAAACGCGGTTCCCTGTGCCTAGTATATAAACAAACCTCTCCAGTTCCACATCCTCTATAGTAAATGCTCTTTCTAGTCTCCCACTGTTCAAAGCTGCTCAGAGTTGCCAGTTTGTGCAGAGGGCAGTACCACCACAGGTCATCTGTCCGGAGCTGCGCAACATTTGGCAACTTTTACCAGAGGTCTGGAGAGATTCTGCTGAAATCCAAAGCATCCACTGCTAAAGTTGAAAAAATAAGTACCTTTTGAGTTTCCTTTGCACTTTGGTGACTGTATTTTATCATTTTGCTGACTTTTACTGCATTTTTCTGCACTTTAAAGCTGCTCTATTGCTTTAAGTTGCTAGTACATATCATAGACTAGATTCAGATCTGCTGAATCTAGACTGTGTATTACACACGAGACATTGTAATAAAGCAAGCGGACAAAGGTGGTATGCCTGTTATTATGGACCGAGACAAGTATTTTTCAGCTGTTTCTCTACTTTTGAATGATGAGAATGCATTTAAAATAGTTACACATGCAGATGTAAAGAAATGTGTGAGTTATGTCAACATGGTAATATTTGAACTTCAGCTTAATGGTGACATCGACCTTGATTTGTTTCATTTTCTAACTGTACCTTGTCCTTTGATACCTCATTTGTATGGCATCCCAAAAATACATAAGTCTATGGATAACCCACCAATGAGACCTATCGTCTCAGGTGGAGGCTGGATTACAGAAACGGTTTCAGTTTACTTGCACAAACAGTTACAACCACATCTACTTAATTGTAATACCATCCTGAAAGATGCACATTATTTGTTATCTAAGTTACAGCAATGGTATACTAGAAATGAGCCCGATATAAAAACTAAAAGACATTATTTAGTTAGCTTGGATATCGTATCCTTATTTACCGTCATTCCTAATGATGCCGGACTTGAGCTTCTGAGGGAATTTTTAATAACACAACCTAACCCTGATTTCAAATCCATTGACAACATTTGCTGTCTTATGGATGTTGTTTTGAAAAATAATATTTTTATGTTTAACGAAACTTTATATTTACAGTTAACAGGAATAGCTATGGGTACCTCAGTGGCTAACACATACGCTAACCTAGTCCTTTACCAGTGGGAACATAAACATCTGTATAGTAATAGGAATCTTTCTACCTATATTAGTTTTTATCAAAGATTTGTTGATGACTGTTTAATTGTTTGGAATGGTACACTTCATGATCTGGATGTTTTTGTTGACTATTTGAACTCCACAACTGATTATTTGAAATTTAAAATGCAAGTTTCTGAAAATACTATGTGTTACTTAGATTTAAAAATCCAGCTGAATGATGGAATTCTTAATACTTCTGTATATAAGAAGGAAGTTAGCTGTTGTAAATATTTACATTACAGTAGTATGCACGCTCCACATATTTTCAGAAGTGTGGTAAAATCACAATTTATTAGGACAAGTAGGCTCAACACAGATGATGATGTATTCAAGTTACAACTGGATGATTTGATAGTGGAATTTACCTCAAGTGGCTATGATGCCCACCTACTTAAGTCAAGAATTTATATTTTAGAGGCTAGGGAGACTTATTTGAAACCTATCAGCTTTAATCAAGGGCAGGATATTTCGTTAACTATATCTCAGAAAAATAATAACAGCAATAAAGAGATGACTTCAGTTAGATATATGACTACTTTTAATAGAAGAAGTCACCTGGTTAAACAAATTATCTCAAGAAATTGGATAATTTTATTAGCTTCAGATGAAATGAAAACTATTGTAGGTGATAAGCCATGCTTCTCTTATAGAAATATGAAGACTATCAAAAGCTTATTGTGTTATAAAGATTTTTATAAACCTAAGCCTATGACGTTGGCTATCAAGCATGGAACTTTTCAATGTTTTAACTGTATTGCCTGTGCACAGATGTTTGGTAATGGTAGTGACATTTTCACACACCCTAGCACTGGTCAAGTATTCAATTTTAAAATTTCAGCTACTTGTAACACTTCAGGTGTTATCTATTTGGCTACATGTAAATCCTGCACCTCGCTCTATGTAGGAAAAACTATTCGTAAGCTGAAAGATCGTGTTATTGATCATAATTCAGAAATCAGACGGTGTTGTGAAAATAATGCACTATATAAGCATATCAATATTAATGGCTCTGAACATTCTTTTAAGTTTAGAGTTATTGATTTTAATTGTCCTAGTGCCAGAGGTGGAGATTTGAATAATCGCCTTGAGACTAAGGAATTTGAATGGATTTTAAGACTAGCTGCTGATTCACATCCAGGAATTAACAGCAAAGTCAGTTTAAAACCAATTTTAACTAGATTACGTAATATTATTAATTGATTTTTTTTAAAGTTTTTTTAAAGTTTCTTTAAAGTTTTATTATGTTGTTTGCACTTTAAGACTTGTTCGTCACATGATTCTTGGCTGCTAATCATGTGACTTCTAGACCTGTATATAAGCTTCTAGTATGCAGACTTGATTGTATTAGTATTGAAGAAGGGTTCTGCCCGAAAGCTTTGCTTTGTTATTAAAGGTGGTTTTTTTTACAAGTTTGTGTTACTTGCTCCACATTTTGCAGCTGGTTTTTTGGTATTACACATGAGCACTATTCCAGTCATCTTACATTAGGAGGACCATTGTGGCAGAAGTGTGTAGTCTCAGCCTCATATGAGTTGGAGATTAATGGAGGAAAGCTCATTGCGTGTTTTCCCATTGGTAGTTTAGCTTAAAAGTGTTTTAATTTCAACCGTATTTAAGCCTTGCATTTGCCCGTAGATGCGCACAGCTCAACAGGGTTAATTTGTGCTCTGTATAGAAGCAAACGCCTTAAAAGATAATTTTTCTCCTAAACATCTGTTCTTGAACCCTTCCAACCTTCTTGCTGCATTCCGGGAAACTCACTTGCCCACTGAAAAGTGTTGCATAGTTCTCACCCCTAGCCTTCAATAGAATAAGCCCCTTTGTTAATCCTAGAACAAAATCTGGTCAAACTAGCCCACTCCCCAACAGTAGTTACAATATAAAACTGCCTTAATGGACAGTTAGTTTTCAACCATTTCTGCGGCTAGCCTGATTGACATGGGCATCCTGAGGCAATGTAGTAATTGCCTCATGTATAGAATATGTGAGAGATGTAAATACACTATGAATTTGGAATCCGTTCTCTCGCATAACAAACTGGACATCAAACAGGTTGTCAGCACACACACACATATCACCTTTCACACAAAACAAGGTCACAACACACAAACCCACATATGTGGAGGTACTCAATACAAGCCTACCAAAAGACCTCCCAAGTGCAAACCAGTTGCACACACTGCAAAGCAAATAGAATCCACTACACAACACACACACCAGTGTCTCAGCAAATAAGCCCATAAGGCAAAACATCTCAAAACCAAATGTTCTAGTCATAGGCAACTCCATAGTGTGCTCCACAGATGTCCCCCTGACCAGGCTGGACAAGAAGGTCACTGTCAGGTGCCAGGATCAGTCAAATCACGTATGTAGTCAAGTTACTCAGCAGTTGCTGCTATGACTCTGTTATAGTACATGTTGGGGTGAATGACTTGAGACTATATGAACAGAGACATGACTGAACACTCAGATTGTGTCCAAGGCAGGTATGTCCCTAGCCCTAAGCAGCATTCTACCTTCACCTAGGATGATGCCACAATATAGACAAAAAATGATTGAGTTCAACAATTGGCTTAGCTTCTGGTGTCAATCCAGAGGATCCAGTACCTGTCAGCCCGGGAAGACCTGGTTGACGGACCATGTTGCTTTGTCAGAGATGATATTCACCTGTCTCTTCTAGGCTTTCAGATACTGGCAAAGGCGCTAGCCTCTCCCATTGTGCCTTTTTTCAGGCAATGTCAAAACAAAATTTCCAGTGTAAAAAATTAAAATCAAGACAAGCTCAGGGTTATGCTGCTTAATGCTAGGAGGCTAAACCGGAAACTGCACTCCCTGGAAGCACTCCTCACCTTGAAAGATGGTGACATCTGTGCAGTCACTGAGACATGGTTCAACGCTGCAGACAGCAACCCAACCATGCAAGACTGCAATGCCTGCCACATGTTTAGACCCCAAAACGAGTGTGAAAGCACCAAAGGTGGAAGTGTAGCCATCTTCATTAAAGCAAAATACATCTCAAGACTGGTTAAACAGTATAATTCTCTTCAGCTACTCCAGGTCCAATTAACAATAGGTAAAGCACCCTACCACATCATTGACCCCACCATGAACCAAGAGAAAGCACACTGCCTACCTGGACATGTTAGTCGCTCACTATACAGCCAAACATTTTGGTCGTGGGTGATTTCAACTGTCCTTTCATCGACTGGGCACCGTACACAAGCACAAACATGCTTGCCTTGAGGTTCCTGGACTTTGTCAAAACAAATGCCATGGAGCAGCTATTCTGCACCCCTACAAGGGGCTTAAATTTCCTAGACTTAGTATTCACAAACATGGGAAGTCACTGCACTACCCCTTGTGCGTTTCCCTCATTGGTAAGGTCGGACCATAAATCTATCTTGTTTGAAGTAATGATCAGACCTTGCACCCCCCACACACACACACACACACAGGAGCAAAAAAAACTGAAAATTTTTTCCAAAGCAAACTGCAGCCTGCTAGGTAATGATATAAAGAGTTTCAAACCCCCTGCTAATGCAGCCAACAATGACTCCTATTGCAGAGGAGTAAAAAAATGCCCTGTATAATCACCTAAACAGCTGTACAGATGTGTCTGTACCTGACTGGGTCAAAGCCAGGTCCTCCCAAAAAAACAGACCACTGTGGTGGACCTCGAGTATAAATAGGTTACATAACAAAAGGAAGAAACTGACATCCAAGAAGAGGGAAGTTACTCAGTAGAAGAATACCCTCCACAGCTTGAACAAGCAAATCAGATATCTTATAAAGTCCTCCTAAAGCAAGTTATGAAGCAAAATTAACATGCCTAGCTAAGGATAATCATAAGGCATTCTTTAGCTACATCTGAAATCTAAAAGGGAACGCTCAACTATGTGCCGATCTTATAGTGAATGGGTACCACTTATACTGAACCTGAGAAAATTACCAACCTGCTAGCTGACAGATTTGGCACAAACTTCGCCCCCATGTCCCCACCAGCCATACCCCAAAGCATACTTGACACCAGTACTACTATCTAGTTTCTCCAAAGAGCAGGTCATATGTGAGGTCTCCAAGGCCAAAAACATGGCCCCTATGGGACAAGATAACATCCTAGTCTGCTTACTAAACAATCTAAAAACAAGACCTTGAGAAACCACTTGGCACGCTGTTTTAACCTCAGCCTGAGCACTGGCTTTGTTCCAGCAGAGTGGAGAACAGCAACGGTAATCCCCTTGCACAAAGGGAGTCCATCAACCAACCCTGGGAACTACAGACCCATAAGCCTAACCAGCCTTATCTGCAAGGCCATGGAAAGAATTATTATGGACCTTATCAGCAAGGACATAGGTGACCTTCAAACTCTTAACCCGACCCAGTTTGGCTTCGTTGAGGGTGGATGCTTACTGAACCTGGTGGACTTTGAGAATGTCACCAAAGCCCTGGAAGTAGGCAGAAGAGTACATACTGCCCATCTTGACTTAGCCAAGGCTTTTGACACAACCTCCCACTCAAATATCCTTGAGAAACTCTCCCAGCTGGGGATTAACCCATATGTCACAAGATGGGTAGCCAGCTGGCTCACAGATGGGTATTCCAGCTGTGCCAGTTTACCAGTTACCAATGGTATACTGCAAGAATCTGTGCTTGGCCCTCTACTTTTGGAATTTATTTCTCAGAAGTCCAGGTGAAAGTAGATGGCCTGTGGCTTACCAAGTTCACTGATTGCAAACGGGGCACAATCACAGAGTGCCCAGATGTTAACATATTACAAAAAGGGCCAACACAGACAAATGATTGGTGTCAAAGCCACGGACTAAAACTAAATGCAAAAAAGTGCAATATCTTTCCCCTTTGGTAAAGAAGTCCTTGGAAATTACAATATTGACAGCACTCCTCTAAATCCAGTGGTGCGAGATTTGGGAACACAGGTTGATAGCAATTTAAACTTCGATCACAATGTGTCCACAGTGGTAAGAAAAGCCTTCTTTGTTGCGCATCTCAAAAGTAAGGGCATTGCATCCAAGACTAAGGATGTTATAACTCATCTGTATTCAACCCTCATTAAACCACTAATAGAGTACAGTGCTCCCTTTTGCGTATACCTCACCTGACACCTGCAGCAGCTGGAAAGATCACAGAAGTTTCTCACCAAGAAGATTCAAAGCCTCCAAAACATAACCTACATGGAAAGACTGAAGGCCCTGTCACTGTACTCTACTGTATCCTACAGACTGCTAAGAGGCAACTTGTGCCTAGCCTACAGCGCAGTCTATGACCATGCCCTAATGGAAATGCTGCACATCTGCAAATCCAGTGGAGCAAGAGTCGCTCGCTCCAGGGATCTCAACCTAGCCTATGACATTAACAACATGCTGGAGAGACAGATTTATCTCCCAGATTGCCTCTTCTCTGGAATAAACTCACAACTCACAATCCACGTGAAGCAGAGCTCCTTAATAACCCTATTCAAGCATAACATAGACAATTGGATGAAAGACAGGTGCCACACCCAGGGTGAATTTACAATATCCCTCATGGACTGTGGGGACAGTCTTTGCTAATCATATACTTGCTGGGCAAATAACCATCTAACCAATGGCCGTTTGGGAACACTAGTATGACATAGTAGCCTCCTACAAACCTATGATTTTGACTGAGTGTTTGCTGTAGTAGTCCTTTAGAATGATTTTCTTTTTCTGAAACCATATCTAGAATGAATCACTTTCACTGTGAACAAAATATTCCTTTGTTTTTAATGATGTTTTTTTACAACTGGAATTTCCTGAACCTACTCCATTCCTCTTGTTGTTCTTGCACTGGAAGATGTTTTTATTACAGTCTGTAACTTGCCAGTTAGCTAGCTTGTTGCCCCTAAGAAAACCGAGATTTAAAGTTGCTCAGTCTTTTAGAATTTTAATTTTTCTAACCCTAGATCTGATCAAGCAGTGCTGTTCTTGCTAAATTCTGCTGCTGCTAAACATTTGGTAAATGCTAATCCCCCCATTCAGATGGCAAAAGCCTTTGAAATATTAGGGAAAATATATTCTTCTGCCACACACATTTTTAGAATTTTTAATCTGCAAACTTGCATGTTAAAGTTTCTGTTTGCTTCTTTTGAGAATATGAAGAACACTGTAGTTTCTTTTCCATCTTCTGAGGAAAAAAACTTCTTTGTATAATTTTTGAAGCAACTAAAAGCACTCTTATAATTGTCATGCAGTATTTTATATACCCTACTAATTATCCCATTTTTAACGGGAGCTTCTGTTCTAGACTCAGCCAAACACACCACCAGAGCTGATCTTTCACTTGGACTTTTCTATCTCTTTTTCTTTTGTACACCATTACGAATCTTTGGTTGGGAAGGCAGTCTCCAACCTCCAGTACAAAGTTTTGCTTGGCCTCGTCCCACTGTGTAACTTTTTTTTTTTGATTATTTGCTTCCATTACCTAGGTGCCTTTACTG
Organism: Protopterus annectens; assembly: GCF_019279795.1. NCBI lineage: Eukaryota > Metazoa > Chordata > Ceratodontiformes > Protopteridae > Protopterus > Protopterus annectens. The sequence continues at coordinate 1,876,873,215 of NC_056733.1, read as the reverse complement.
ATTTTCTCCAGTAAATTGCAACCTCTCAACTATTTTCTGTATCGCTACTTGCTGTCTTTTCTATTGATGAAATCTGCATTCTCCATTCCCATGTTATTTATTTATTTCAGTTTGTTAACCGGGAAAGGCCATTGGGACAAGGTAGCCCATTTTCAATGGAGGCCCAAGGAGAAAAGCTCCAGACAATATATAATGTATTAGTACAGCATATGAGAACAGCAGTTTAACATTCAATATACAGCAAGGCATGATTTTACATATATTGAAATATATGAGCTGAATCAATCACAAGATATTAGCAAAAACAATAAATTTATGTTCATTTAATACACGTATTCAAGCAAAGGAATTTTAGAGAGATGAATTGAAGCAGTGGCAGAGATTAGAGTAGAATGGAATAGGGATAGGTATCAGGAATCTGGTAGGATGGGTACAGGAGCACTCCCAGAGGGAGTAGAGGTGAGAGTGGAGTAGAGTTTTAAAGGATGGTAGGTTAGGGGTAGTTCTAATGTAAGAGGGACGAGAGTTCCATAATCTGGCAAGGGCGAATGATAGTAGAAGTTGCCCTGGTGCGTGTAAAGGCTTGTAAAGTTCTAAGAGGTTCTGATTTGTGGATCTAAGTGTTCTATGTGACTGGTGAAATTTTAGGGAAGAGGAGAGTGATGGACAGTTAGAAGGTTTGAAAATGAGCTTGTGTGCTGTAGTTAGTTGAATGAAATTTAGGTAGCTTGGGAGTTCCAACCAATTTAGAGCATGTAGGGGAGTTGCAATGGTGAGTAGAGGATTTGGATCCTGTGGCAAACTTTGAAATTTTGTTAACATTTGGAAAGTTTAGATTTTAGGGATGATTGGAGGTTAGAGAGTAGCGGAGATCCATACAAAAGGGAGGGTAGGTGGTAGATAGGAGTTGTCTAGAAGACAAAGAAAGGTAGCTCCTATGTCAATGAAGCATACCAAGTTTTTGATGAGTCTTTTTAATATTGGTTTGTAGGTGGATATCAAATTTTAGCTGGTCATCGATAAGAACGCCCAGACGTTTTGTATGGGGAACTATTTCAATAGTTTTGTTTAGGCTAAGTATAGAGAAGGATGCTTTGTCAGCAGCAGTATGTCTAGAAGGGGTAAAGATCATTATTTTAGATTTGGAGGCATTTAGGGCTAGGTGATTGTCAAGCATCCAGGACTCAGTGGAGGAGAAGGCTTCCTGCGTAAGGTTTATTAGTAAAGGAAGAGTTTTGGATGAGCAGATGATGGTGGAGTCATCTGCGTATTGCACCAGTTTAGCATTGGGGATCTTTTGGTGGAAATCATTGATGAAAATGTTAAATAGTAAAGGACCCAAAATAGAGCATGTAGTTTATAAAATCCTTTCTGCTGCTTTATGAATGTGTTCTGACTATTCACGTGGCAGATACCTAGTCTTAGATCCACATTTTCTCTGAACACAATTTGCCAATTGTTGCTTCTGTATCAAGGGCTGGGTTTGCTGATGCCATTCTGCAAGGCTTGTTGCTACCCATCCCATCCAGTCCTTGTCTTCTCCTTGTTATCTCTGAAACTTATCCCTTTAGTAAGGACTACTAATAGGGGAAGGAAGTAGTACAGTTGGATAAGAACTTATAGTATTAGACTTGACCAGATCATTTTAGTAGCATTATTTCTCCTACCATTCCTTCTTTCCTTCCTTGGGCATCCTGACCTGTAGTGGTATACTTGTGTCGCTGTGAAACTACCCTTTTCTCTTTCTCCCTTTTTAGGGCCTTAAGCCTGCCCTGATCTGGATAAAATTGGGAAGCCATGTTTTTCAGAGTTCCTGGCTCAGGGAAGCCCATATTGGGGGGGGGGGGGTTTGGGTACAGAGGACAGCCCCCCCCCCCTGCAAAAACAAATTTAAAGGAAAAGTACGATGTTCAGTCTTCATGCTTTTCCTGCATTTTCAGTCTTTGCATGTGCATGTTGGCACTCAGTATTACCAGTGCCAACTTTTCAATAGGAAATCTGATGTTCCTGAGGGTTAGACTCCCATCTGGCCTGGAGTGGGAAGGATACAGAGCTCTGGAAGTTGGACTGATATTGGGCCTTTTGTAGTTGGTCTCCGTAGTGAAGACTTGCCCAAAAGCGTAATCCTCTCAAATATCTATTATAAGGGTAAGTCCTTGCATATGTGTACTTTTACATTGTTGTGCCGCTATTCTCTGCATGCATGTCTTTGTGTATGGTAGGCTGGTGAAATGCACAACCAGGCATCCCACCTCCACCAGGAGGAACTGTAGAACTGTGTGCAGTCTTTACCTTTTTCATAAGAGTAAAGCTATACAAGCCATATTTGCCTTTCTGTGAGTCTTGGAGTATTTTGAGTGCAAAGAATTTCCAGCATATTGAATAGACATTTTGGATTTGAGACGAGTCAGATGTATTTTGACTGAATTTATTTGGATGGTATTTTGAGTATCGTATTAGAAATGTTTGAGTCTCTATTTTGCCTAGAAAGATCACAGGTGGTGCATTGTGTGCTAAGATGGCATTGTTCATCACTTCAGTGAGGCAGAGAAAGACACCTCAATTATCTTTGTTTTCTTTTTTAGCTGTCCTGGCATCCAGCCAGGGAAGGTTTTCTAGCTTTTGGAACAGATGATGGCAAAGTTGGCATTATTGACACGTACTCAAACAAGTAAGTTGAATTAATATTTTGAATATGACGTTTGTTAGGCAGAAAACACATGTCGTAACTTTTAAGACTTTTAATTTTTATTTATATTTCCTTATGAAACTATCATTGTAGAACATAACTTTGCATCCCTCCTGTACCATGTGCTTTGCTGTAACCACAACTAGAATAGTTTTCAATCTTTCTATATTTAGACTAACATATTATTCAACTAATTAATTGTCCAGCTAACCAATTTTTACATTGTATTTATTGCATTATTCATGTACAAACATTTGTTCATTCCAAACAAATGTGTTTCATCAGCTTCTTCTCGGGGCAGTCATTATTCATCTTTTGCTTTTTGTTGTTGTTTAGTCCTAAAGTAGACTTTGGGTGCATTGTAATTTTAGCACTTTGCCAACCTCTTCTTATTAAATATATATCTTTCCTGTCTGTCTTCTCTTCCTGTATCTTCAGACCAATCCCTTCATTATTGGCAATAGACCACCCTTTCTTGCCCCCTATATACCTGCATAAAAGTTTTGTTTCCCATGTTTTATATTGTAGCTTTATGCTCCTTTCTGTTCATAGGTAGGTACTAGGTTATCGGCTCTAGGGCCTATACTAGTCTAGCCAAAAAGGTACCTTGGCTTTCGCCACCCAAGGAAAATTATTTTCCTGTGCCTCTGTCGAGCAGAGCCACAGAGGTGATCCCTGGGGTGAATTTCCTATTTCCTATTCAATCATCAAGATTTTTCTTGAGTGCTAATGAGGAGCTTTGTTTGATATAGATAGATAGTTTGTCCCAGAGTATGGGAAGACTCTGGGACAGGAATCTTTCCCTCCAGCATGTTCTCTTTATTGTGGTGACAAGGTTTAGGTCCCTAGAGCATGTAGCTTGGAGGAATTGGGATTTCTCTAAGTGGAGCATGTCCAACAGCTCTGGGTTTGACATAGCTTTGTATGTTAGGCAGAGATAGTCTCTGAGTAGGCGATATGCGACGGAGTAAAGCTGGAGTTTTTTTGAGACTGTCTGCGTAGGGCATCTGTTTGAGGCCGGTAATCCTCTTTGTGAGGTATTTTTGCGGCCTTTCCAATTGTTGTAGATGTCTTGTGAGGTACATACCAAAAAGGGCGTTGTACTCTATAATGGGTCTAATGAGTGACGAGTAGAGGGGAACAATGACCTCCTTTTTTTCCTGGATGAGAAATTTTTTGTGATGAGGTGTGCCACGTAGAAGGATTTCCTGACTACTGTGGTGCTGTGATTATCAAAGGAGAGACTACTGTCTACCTGTGTCCCAAGGTCTCTTATTGCACTTTCGGTGTTAAGTAGACTACCCACCTATATGGTAGCTCATGGGTACATTGTTTTTACCAAAAGGGATGACGATGCACTTTTTGGCATTGAGCTTGAGGCCATGGCTTTGACACCAGGTATCTTTCTCAGTGAGGCCCTTTTGTAGGATGTCCACATCGTTAGGAGTTTCAAGTATGGCTCCTAGTTTGCAGTCATCCGCGAACTTCGTTAGCCAAAGACCTTTCTGTGTTGGCCTGTACTTCAGAAAAGTAGAAACCAAACAGGAGTGGACCCAGGACTGAACCCTGTGGTACTCCACTTGTCACTGGTCTGAAGTCGGATTTGGAGTCTGCTACTTTCACAGTGTGGGTTCTGTCAGTGAGCCAGTTGGCAACCCATCTTGTGACATAGGGATTTATACGTAGTTTAGTGAGTTTATCTATAATTCCAGAGTTGGGGGATGGTGTCAAAAGTCTTTGTGAGATGTAGATAGGCTGTGTGAACCACCTTACCCTTGTCTACGGCTTTGGTGACTGCTTCAAAGAAGTCTATCAGGTTTAGAAGACATGATCTGCCTTTTACAAACCCAAACTGAGTGGGGTCCAGAGTTTGGAGATTACCAATATCTTTGTTTATAAGTTCCATGATGATACATTCCATGGCCTTGCAGACTAGGCTTGTTAGGCTAATGGGGTGGTAGTTCTCTGGGTCCGTGGTGGCTCCCCCTTTGTGGAGTGGGATAACCATAGCTGTGCACCATTCAGTGGGCACAAAGCCTGAGGTGATGCTATGATTTAACATGGTGCTTAGGTGGGGTTGCCAGTTCATTCTGTAATTCATGTAGAATGCAGCCTGGGATGTTGTTAGGTCCCATGGATGCTGTGTTCTTGGCTTTGGAGAGTGTGATTTTTTACCTGTGCAGCCATAATTACAGGAACTTTGCATTCTTCCGGTATAGAGATGGGCCCTATTGGGGGGGGGGGGGGGTAAACTTAGCACTGAACCTATCTGCCAGGATGTTGGCAATATCAGTTGGTTCTGTATATTTAGTGCCATTGTGCTGTAACTCAGAGCAGATCTGTGTGTTGCCATTGAGATTCTTGACATAGCTATAGAATGCTTTGTGGTTGTCTTCAGAATCGGTGGCGATTTTGTTTTCATAACTAGCTTTGGAGGATTTTATGAGGGATCTCAGCTTCTTACTGAGGCTGACCAGGGAGTTCTTTCAGTCATGGGATTTTACTCTTTTATTTTTCTTTTTTTGTTTTTGCAACAGTTTTTCTTCTGTTGTAGAGTTTGTTTATGGCAGGGGACCACCAGATTGACTTCCTTTTTTTTGGAGGATAGCATCTTGGTTCTGTTAGGGATAACACGATGCATGCACTCATTTAAGTGCTTATAAAGTGCATTTGTGTAGGATTCAGCAGTCGTACCTCTATTGTCTGTCTGCATGAGTGTCTGGAAGTTTGCCACTTCTGTCTTAAGAACTGTGAAATTGGCTTTGGAGACATTTTTTACAGTGGTTTTCCTAATGGGGGGTGGGATGTGGATGTCTAGGCTGATTAGCTTGTGGTCGGATCTGACCAACAAGGAACTGACCTCTGGTGTGGAACACTGGTCACCCATGTTGGTAATGACCAGGTCTAGGATATTGCTGCCCTTGGTGAGGGGTGGTAAGTTGATCCAAGACGTTGGAATTTATAAATTCCAGAAAACATTGAGCAAAAGAGTAATTTTCCCAGTTAATGGTGGGATAGATGAAATCGCCCATTATTAGGGTGTTGGTTGTACCCTAATATTTTCCAGTGTATCAAGAAATGAGGAGTGGGAATTCTGGGGGGGCATGGTGGGGGATCTGTAGCAAGTTATAATTTGTATTGCGGTATTGCCTAGAGTTAGTTTTACTTGGATAATCTCTGATGCATTATGCTGAGCAACTAGCCTGGAGGTGTGAATATCCTTAATGAATATGGACACGCCTCCACTTTAGTGTTTCTGTCCAGGTTAGGTGTCCGAAAGGTGTGGTATGAACTATAGCCTGGTAATACAGGGGTGCTCTCTGGAGCCTTGAACCAGGTCTCTCATTACACAAATGTCAGTGTTCTCCATTTTAAGGAGTGCCTCGAGTGAATGCATTTTGAGATTCAGATTTCTAGCATTGAGTAGCGTTACTCTCAGATTTTGCTTGCTTGTACCTGTTACAGTGGTGAATTTTTCATTTGAACCTTGCCTAAAAAAGTTACTATAGGGATGGCAAGAGCCTTAGGCAGTATCCGGAATCCCAAGGGTGACAGGTGCAAGCCATTTCTGGCAAAGCTTCGTAGTCTGTCAATCATGTCATCCCAGGCAGACAGATACTGGATCCCCTTAGAATGACACCAGAAGCTTAGAAAATTGTTGGTCAGTCATTTTGTCCTTGTACTGTGGTATCATTCTGAGTGAAGGCAGGATGCTACTCAGGGCTAGGGTCAAACCTGCCTGGGCTACAAGATCGGAGAGCTCCTCCATATCTCTTCAGGTAATCCAGGGAGGTATGTCTCAGGTCATTCGCACCAACATGGACAATGACAGAGTCATATTTGTACTTGTTGTGGAGTGACCGGAGTGCGTGCGTCATGTGGCTGATCCTGGCACCCGACAGACAGCTGACAGTAACTTTCTCCTTATTTAGCATGGTGAGTGGAACATCAGTGTGCCTGACTATAGAGTCACCTATGACTAGAGTGTTTGGTACGTTGTTATGACTTATAGGCTGTAGTTGTGTCACATTGAGTTTGTGGGCTGTCTCATTTGGGTTGTGTTGGGGGGTGGAGGTTGCATGCGTTTCTGCTTTGGAGGTCTCTGTTGCTTGAGCAGATTTTTATTGAGAGCCTCTGCGAATGTAGGTGTGTGTTTTTGTGTTTTGGTGGTGTAGGTTTTGAGGGACTATGTGATGAGTGTGGTGTGGTGCAAGTGTTTACCTTCTCCTCTTGACTGTCTAGTCCAGTCTTGGGTGAAGACAGCTTTGCTTCCAGTTTGGCTGTATAAGTGCATTTCTCACAGGTTGTAGTGTTGGGTGTTAGAAGGAGAGGGTTGTCTGTGTACATGAGGCAATTGCTGCATTGCCCCAAGATGCCCATATTCATCAGGTACACAGGAGAAAACACTGGGAGCTGACCCATAGACATGCCTGGATAGGTGCTTATTTATTAAGTACTAAAAACTGTTTTCCTCTAGACAAGTGAGGAAAGTTGAGTATTGTAGTCATTTGCAGCTTATGTAGTGCTTACAATGAGTTCTGAACAATACCCTTTTAGAATAACAGACACTGAGCCTTCAATCAGCAATTCCCAATTTAGACGGATGTAAGCTACCTGTCCTGCCAAAACAGTGCAGACCACAAACCTTCTTAATGTAAAACTAGTCTGAAGCCCAAGGCTAAAACCGAAAGGCTTAGAATAACCATTACAATTTAAGCTACTACCAAGCAGTAATAAATGCAGCAGAATAAATGCAATTGAGTACTTTTAAGAAGAGGCAAAATAAAGTGCATTTTTTTTTTTTAATAAAGTGCAAGGAGAGAGGGAGGAGGAGCAGAAGAAACTAAGTGGGTTGGCCTTCTCAAATGTTCTCTCTGTATTAAGTAGAGTGAACACCAGACTGGGAGGGGTGTCTCAGATCTAATTTACAGCAGGGTGGGCAACTGCAAAGCCACCAACTATATGTAGAGAGATCTGCCACATTGCTGCCTGTGCTTCACTCTTCAAAATTTGTTTGCATATTTTTCCATTTTCTCACCTCAACCAGATTATTCACACCCTAAGGTAACATTAATTCCAGCAATTTATTTTTAGGTTAATGATTTTCTTTTTAGATTTCTTATTTTTCCCTTGCATCTGAACTTTATTCCTAGTCTCTCAACTCAGCTGTGCTGCAGCTGGTCCCATTTCTAATCTTTTGTAATCTTTTGGTCTGTTAGGTTAAACTTGCAATCAAGACCACCCCCATTTCAACAACAAAAATCTAACTATGTACAAGTACATTTTTTCTTTCTTCCATTTCAGGAGCTAGGACTCGCAAGTAACAGTTGATCTGCCATTAGCTTTTGTCCCCTAAACAGCTTATCCAGGTTCTACCCCCCCCCCCCAAACTGAGAGCTCCAAATATGTATTCTCTTGTTTGTGTTGCTCTCTCTCAAGTCATGCAATCCTAAAATCTTTTCTGTGTTTTTAATACATTCATAGCTAGGCGTTGTACTAAAAAAAAAAAAAAAAAAACCTTAATCCACTTCAAAGTATTTTTGCTCATGGAATGTAACTTGCTTTTACACTTCTAGTGGTATTCCTGAACTTTCTACCGTTTTCCCTTTAAGAGCTTCAGTCAATCTATTTATTTGACAAATTGAGTTAAGATCAGCCTTTGTAGTAGCCAAGACTGCTAATTATGCTATTCTCTTCCCTTCCCCTCCTTGTCAGAGATGACTTAACTCGGGATTCCCTCATGCTGATCAGTAAAACTCTCTCCAGTCTCTCTGAAGACCTAAGTGACTTATAACCTTTTTTTCAGTACATTAATCGCAGCTAAAACTGTATAGTGACTTTTAAAACCTGACCTGCTATCCTTGCAGTCAACACTTTAAACAGTTTAGCCACTCCTTGTCAGGCTCTGACTACATCGCAGGCAACCTGAGTTTGAGTAGCAGCTTAGAAGCTTGTAGAAGCTGGCAGTGGAGGATGAGAGAGTGAGGCTGTTGCAGGTTTGCCCATTCTGAGGGGAAGAAGCCAGCTCTGGCTCATCACATGGGTGATGCCTAGTTGGGTGCCTTTAGTGTCTACCCCTTGGAGCTTGAGTATATTGAGCCTTCTTTGTGAGCTGAGTGAAATTCAGCGTACTGAGGCACACTTCCCCCTCAAAGAGGAGCTATAGCGGAGCTGAGAAGAGCCACTGCAGGGAGTGGGGTTCTCCACTAGGGGTGGAGATGGACCACCCCGCAGGACCAGCAAAGGTACCCCCACTCCTTACCGCCCAACTTGCCACAAGCAGATGAGCTTATGGGGGAATCCCAGGCAGGAATGAATGGGCCCAAGTGCTGTGGTTTGCCTGGGAATCCCCAGCTCCTTTGGCCACAGAATGAATAGACCATTTCGGTGCGGGTTTGTCCTGTGAGGATGTGTAAATCGTTTTAATTCAGCATTTTCACGGTGTACAGAATACATCATTCCCCCATCTCCCACTCCCTCTTGCACATTTTCTTAGTTCCACAGTTTTATGTAACGGGTGAAAAACTGCATTTATTCATCTGTCATTTGCAAGTTTAAATTCTGTAAACAGTACGCACTGCTTTTCATTGATGTGCTATTTAAAGTTCCATTTTTTACGTTGTGTTTTAAGTAGTGTTGGCCCTTTTTCTTAATTTTTTTGCTTAATGTCTTTAAGGGGATTCAAATCTGTTCACTTTTGCCTTTTCCCATACTTGAGAATTCCTGGATTTCACTTGCTTTTTTAAGTTTTCTCTGGAGAACCAGGAAGAACTTTGTTACACGTCTCTCTCTCAGCTTTACATACTGTTACTTTATCTTTCTTCTGGCTGCAGGAACCTTCTTCACATCATTGCACTCCATTTCTTCACCTGTTTTCTGCAGGTCTTCATATGCATGCTCCAAATCAGTGTAGATTGTAACTTTTAAAGAGTAGAAAACTGTGAACCAGGACACAGAAGCCTAAACCTCGCCTTCATACCTTTAGACTTTTTATGGAGAGAAATGCTTTTTGTGGCATGAATGTGCCCTGAGATATCATTGTTCATAAAAGCTCTTGTTTCAGTATTGATCCCCTTTCCATAGTTTGGACAAAAGTTCCTCTTTAGGTCTGGAGTTTAACCCTGGTCTCTGTTGCTTCCTTCACAGTGGCCTCAGAATATTCACTAAATGAGCTTTTTAATTTTTTACATCTTGCAAAAAATCACAGCCCACTTACTTGTTTGCTGTCCTTTCCCTCTGCCGTCTCTGGCATAGCCATAAACCTCTGGTTTTCTAGTGGAGACCTGTCCTCCAGTTCAGTTAATTTGTGGCTCAGATCTTCGCACTTCAACTCCTTTTCTTAACTAATGACTGGGTTGAAGTGAGATGGTGTCTGGTTAAAGTTTCTTTGATTTCTTGCATTGCTTTTGTACTTGTTGCGATGTTTAACAATTTCCAACTTATCTTGAATATTTCTGCATGTATCTGATCTCTTCTCTTTTCCAGTGTGGTACATGCATTCTGTCATTCTTTAATCGACTTTTCCTTCTTATGGCATTTATTCACATTGTTTTCAGTCAGCTTGCTATTTGCAGTTTAGTATTTTCCTTTGTTTGGCTTTTTGGAAGTTATAGACAACTGTGCGGTATTAACCGAGTCTAGATTGTTAAAATGTCGGGTTTTTAACTATTTTATTAGAATCACAGCCTGGAAAACTTTTAACTCTGTACTCATCTACTGCCAAAACTGGATGTTCTTTGTTTCCAATTTCTGGCATATAAGTTGTGTTTTGTTTTTATTAGTGATTTAGGTCATCTCTGTTTCCAATTCTTGATAAATAAGTTGAGCTTTGCTTTTGCTAGTGATTTAACACTTGGTTGTTATGCATGCTGATCTTCTGGTTCTCTACCATAACTGTATTCAGTCATTTATTACCCATTGGACATCAATTTATTTTTTTATCATTGAGCTCTAGCCTTCCTAACCATGCTTTGGCATGGGGGGGGGGGTGTAGTATAAATGTCTAAACATGGAGTGACCAGCAGGTCTTTAGTCTTTACTGGAAATTCGTTTATTCTTCTTGCTGCTTAGCTGGCTCCACCAGCACCTGGTTTGTTAGGGTCATAGTTAAGCCTTCATCCTTGCATATCACAGATCCAGTGATGTTTAACCTTTAAAGTGTATTTTTATTGTTTGACTGTAGTTTCATCTCACTATACTGAATTTTGTTATACTTTATTATGCCTGTTGTAACATGTTTTTCAGAATATTTAAATTATTGTTTTAGCAAAGTAATGGTAAAAACAAGTTTAGAACACTAAATTAGTAAAACAGACCAGCTTTCAACTGGTTTTGCAAGAGAAGAGGAATGACTAAGTTGTAGGAAACTAATGCATTGCAGAAGTTGTTTCATTTCATATTTGGAGGCCATGGTAAGGATATGAAATATTATGGAGTAGTGAAATCAGAAACAAGAAGGTGAGCGTTTTGGTAGAAAAACGCAACCCTAGTAAAGAAAATGGTGAATGCATTTAGCAGGATGTTTCACTTTAAGGTGACTAAATATGGCCATGAAGCAAGACTTCTGTAGAATTTTCAGTTCTAAATTAAGACACTGAAAGCCACAAATTAAACTAACTGGTTTTAATCCACACAATTTGTAAACAGCATTTAAAGTGAATGGAAGAGTTATTACTTTTTGAGCTTCTTTAACGCCATATGAGCAGAATGTTGCATGTGCAGCAGTTGGCAATAAAGACTGGTGCAAGGAAGGCATTGGTAGCTGTAGGCTTACATAGTGCTCTGTAGTATGATGCGATTAGGATTCTGCTGCTTGCTTGTGTCCCCTACTGAGGGAAATTAGGTGGGTCTTGTCCTCTGGGGAGGGGTGTAACCAAAAAGTATTTTAACCATTTGATTGCAGTTTATATTTTAAGGCATTCTTGGAGCAAGTATATCTTAAAAGCAAGTGTGATACTTGGACAAGTGTTGTCATTGTTGCTGTACTTGTTTAAGGTAATCTCATCTTCCAAACAGTATTGCTTCTGCATTCAATTTCTGTCTTACTGAATGCTCTAGAATATTGCTAGTGTACAGGAAAATGTCTTTAATATCATTTACACACGTTTGTCTTTGTAAAAGCTCATTGGAACTACCATTTTCACATTTCATTATTTTATAAAGCCAGTTCACAGTACTGTTATGCCACATTTACTGGATTTAACCTATTTTGATTGAAGTTACTGTTTATCAATGTTCGATATGAATGATATTCACAAGTTTTGTATGGATAGAGCCAGTACTTTTGAGATCCGAAGGCAGGTTCATAGGTTAATACCAGGCAAACCTCATTTGTGGCCATTTAAGCCTAGCCATTTACCCCATCTGAGAATCAAACCCTGGACCTTGTGTTTGTAAAGTAAACACCTTAACCATTATGTCAAGTACATCCTTGTCGGCAATCAAGACTTTAATCTGATATCTGAAGCTTTCCTAGGCTAGCTATCCCTCCCTTTTTAAATGGTCCAAATAGGCCAACATTCAGCTTTGATTAACAAAATGGCACACAAATAATGCCATTCCATCAAGCTTCCTTTACACATCTCATTTGAAAGTGCTTGCATTGGAAAATGTCTGTCCCCAATATTCTCTCATTTTTCGTCTTCTTTAACAGAAACATTTTTATACAAGTCTTTTTTTTTTTTTTCTCTCTTACATTAATATTTAGTCTTTTCCTGCTTTCTTGCCAACTTTCAGGTTAGTATACTCCATTTTTTTGGATGTTTTTTTTTTTTTTCTTTCCATTTTTACTCCTCACCCAGTGTCTGTGTTTTGGTCTCATCTTAGCAATTTTTTTTTATTCTTCCACTGTAGTTCAGCAAACCTGTTACTACCCTGTTTGTCATTGTAACTTCTATTCCCTGCCTGAATTGTCTGTTTCTTAGTACTTTTGGATACTTGTAATGTTTGCAAAAGTTTCTTGTGATTACTGTAATATTGTTGTTACCTTCGCGTGTGAGTGTGTGTGTGTATATTTAATGCTTTTGGCCACTACTGCTAGCTCTGCCAAAAGTTGTTGGTGACAAGTTGCTAGTTGTTGCTGTGGAAATCAAAGCATTTAAAAAACAGAAGTATGGGCACAAAATCACACAGCAACAGAACCATGATTTGTGTGTTTGTTTGAGAGCTTTAACCAAGAATATGAAATAGTATTTTGCTCATGTGACTGTTCTGGAAGAATAACAATTTGCTATCAAAATATTAGGAAAGCTGTATTTCCACTCCCTGCTGGACTTTGACCTTCAGCTTCCACTCAAGATTGAACCCTTTAGGCTCTGGGGAATGAATCCTTGGTTGAGAAGCCTAAAAATAAGGAGAGGGATCATAAGGAGAAAGCAGGACAAGTGTGAGAGAGGTGATGAGTAGAACAGGAAAAATTGAGATTCCTCTCTTGTTTGAGATCACAAATCTCTGAGACAGAAGAGATTCCCTCTTTTCCATCCCCATGTTTGGCCTCTGGTGGAAGTTGGGTGTTATTTTTCCCTTCATTTACCAGTGTGGCTGTCCATCACGAAAGGCATGTGAATCAGGAAGGCAATCCAAAAGCTATACAATCTGTTAAGAGTGCTGTAAGAAAAGGTGTTAAACCTCTATCAAAAACGAGCCATGAAAGAGGTCTGACCAGATCAAAATGGATATTTTATTACTGCAAGTTCTTAATTCCAAAGATGGTGGAAGCCCTTTTCAAAGTCTAGCAAATGATAAATCAAGATCTCTGCCCTCGCTGCTCAGAGGAAGACTGATGCCTTTCTTCTTTGCCTAGTTTTTCTGCTATTGATTCTCAGCTTTCTATACCAGTCCTTATTTTAGGCCAAATTTCACTGATAGAGCACCAACATTCACAATTGACAGGAGTTGTGATCCCAGTTTCAGGCTTGTAGGCATTAGTCTTCAGCACCTTCAATATCAACTTTGCAGGGATGGCCTGATGATTTCTGTGTCAATGCTACAGGTATTGGGGAACTTTCAACCTTGTTCAAACTTGGCTTGTTGGTGCTAGCCCTGATTCCATTGGACCTGTTGGTAGTGATGCTGAGGTTGGCCTTCAGAACCACTGTGTTCAGTATTCGCCTTTCTCGGTTGGGCTGATTGTGTTTGACTCTGGATATATCTTTTTGGGTGTGACATAAGCCCCAGTGTGTTTCAGCAATGACGACTTGGGGGAAGGAGGTCAATCCCATCAACTCAAGAGATAGTGTCTGTGTCAGTGCAGTTGTAGAACCAGCTGCATTTGCTGCCCTCTGCATCTGTAGGGACTTCAACCTTCACCTGAAACATTTCTGTGCCTGGAATTTTGGCCACCTGCTGTTTTTTTTTTGGGACATAGTCAGCGGGCCCATGGATGGTCTAGTGTTAAGGTCAGTCGTCTTCATCTTTCTTGGACGCATCCCCTCCAAGGTTCAGTAAAGCAGCACATGAAAAGAGGGAGGCCCTTGAATTTTCTTTATTGCTTCATACCCTAGTTCTTGAGGGTGAGGCTTGTAGATTCCTACCCACCACAAAATCCTCAGATTCAAAAGAGTTTCGGGATGATGAGGCAGAAAGCAGGGTGATGCCCAGATTCTGTGACATCCCTTCATTATATCCTGTAGGAGTGATTCCATACCTCCCAATCTTCTTCCTTTGTGGTTTCTTCATAAAGTATGATGGTATGGCTAGTGACTAGGACGTTTTGGGAAAGCCCCGATGTTGTGGCACCTAACCAGAGGAGGAGAGAGAGCATTTTCCAGACTTCCAAAAACTGGACTTGCTAGGCTGCTAGCTTTCATGCCAGATTCCATTGTTGTGCTAGCAGCCCTTAAAAAGGCTCCTACTCCAGAGTCCTGCTGACCATCACCCCAAGTAAAGATTATTTTCTTAGGAAATGGACAAGTTTAGAAGTGAGGTTACATATCCTGTACTTTAATTCTGAGGGTAGTGAACTGCTGGTCTCATGTTGTTTCCTGTGAGAGAGAGCTGATGAACTGAGCATGTCGGTGAATAGCCTTCCCAATAGAGAGTTGAGATTGGTCTCAGATGAAAACAGTGTTCACAGTTGCAAACCCTAGTTCAGCTGTGTGTTCAGGGAGAGCAGCAGGTGTTGGTGTTTGTTTTACAGATTTCATTGAGGATGTCAAGGTGCCTTTTTCTTCTTTGTCTTTTTCAGTTTGTCATTGCCTTTGACTCTTCAGTTAAACATGTACTAGAGAAAACGATAAAACAAGGCCCAAGAGCCTTGTGACTGTTGATGCAAAATTCAGTTCCCCCCACTGACACGTTCTCATGCAAGTAGTGGAACCCTTATCAGCTTTGGCATATTTGTGGTCAACAGCAGGAAAATCTGAGAGGAACTGCTGTGGCAATTTCTAGAAATGCCATCAGGCAAAAGGTAGTAACAGCAGAACAAAAAATACAGTAGTCCTCCTTTTTTGGAGAGGAAGAACACTATAATTACGAAGACCTTTCCCAATTATCCCACTCCAGAGGCAGTCTGGGATCATCTGTCCCATGGCTTACCAGTGCATCTGACAATCATGCGGAACAGGTGGATCAGGACATTACTGTACATTGACTGTACACTGCATTTTCACACACCCGCACCCCCCTTGCTTAAATGCTCATCTTGTCAAAAGTGCAGCAAGAAAAGAAGTGTTGTTTCTTAAAAGCAAGGCATCCAAGAGTTCCCACCAGTACAAAAAGGGTCAGTTTTTTACTCCATTTTCAAAGGTCAAGCACATCTAGACCAATAACTCAACCTATGCAGCCTAAACCAGTTTATCCTCAAAAGTCCTCAATAGCCAAAGTGCAGTCTGTTTTTCCCCTCTGTCTAGTGGAAACTGGATGTGTTCTTTGCATCTCCAAGATACCTGCTTTTACATCGGAATCACAGGTAGTTCTGAGTCCAGGAGGTTTCTGTTCTTCGAGGCATGAGCCAAAATTTATGAATTTTGTACACTTCCATTTGGTTTCAGCTGATTCTCCAAGGTATGTACATTTGCATGTCTTTGATTGCAGCAGACCAGAGGCTGCAAGAGTTAGGTATTTCCTTGCGTAGATGACTGGCTCCTGGCGGGTCCAAATTCAGAATGGTCTAATTCTGGCAAAGGAGTTTTTCAGTGTTTGGTAACTACAGTGAGCACTGGAGAATTGCAAGTGGAGCTCTTTTAGGACATCACTTTGATCAGATGCATGCTGAGCACTCTATCTTAAAAAGCACTTCTGCCATTGGACAGATTCCTTTCTTTACAAAATGTTGTGAATTAAATAAAGCAGTCCAAATTTGTCCCCTTTCTCTGCCTCAAGGATTTCAGACTCATTGCAGCAACTATCTGCATGGTTGAAAATCCCAGATATTACATGAGTGTGTTGAAGTTGTTCTTAAAAGTTCACTGGTTGCAGCTAATTTGCTGTGTCCAAGACTGCATATTTTAATTAATACTTTGGGTACTGTACACAGAATTTAACTCTGGGCAGTCTTCTTTTAGTCCCTGTCTGTGTCGTTTGTGTAGTGCAAATCACCAGAGGTGTGTCTGCACTGAGGGGCATAGGGATATTATATGAAACAGTTCAAGGAGTATTATAAAATAGCTGTATAAATTAAAAGAAAAAGAAAACCATGACTAATTTCTACAAGAAAAAATAGCTATTTCCCTGACATTTTAGCTAGCAGCTTCCCAGTGAAGATTGAAAAAAATGAGTGTTATTTCATTCAAAAACATAATTTATGTGCATTCTTGCTGTTCTGTCCATCTACTGTCGTTTGCTGGGTTTCAGGGACACTGGAGCCTAGGCAGCCAGACACTGGGCTTGCATTGGAGCGCCTTCTGCATAGAATAACAGCCAGCTTCAGAACACACAGTATTGCACACATTTGAGCAGTAAGGAAGATATCTTGTCAGCCTACCTATGTCTTTGGGAGGTGTTTTTTAATTAAAAAAAAAAAAAAATGCTCAGAAATTTTCATTCTCCATAAACAATCATTTTTTGCAGCAGAAGAATCCTGCCATTCCCAAAGAAGCTCCATTCATTCATAGTATTTGGTTATAAATTAATAAGTGGCATATCGATGCATACAACACTGATAGTCTTTATGTAAAATAAACAGCAAGCTGAAGAAGCCAGGATAGGCTCATGCAGTTAAGTGGTACATGTGCCCCAGACAAAGCGGTGATCTGGAAACATGCATATAATTTCTCACCAAGGCAGCTAGGAAGCTGCTGAAATTCAGCCAGCCACCTATGGGGATGGATTAGAAGGGATGGGTTGGGAATTTAAAGGGAACCCGGTATGTGTGCTCACTCCATAATATCTGCCTTTTCTCTACAGGAGAATAAATGGGAGGAGCAGGTCTGCGAGCAGAAACAGAAGCTGTCACCTTGTCCAGGGATTCAGTACGGATTGTCCAGGACCTGCTAAACCTGTACATTTGTCCACTGTTTTCTTTTTCAGGAGCATTCTTGTTAACAGTTAAAATTCAGGAAATCCATATTCTTCAGTTTTTATTTGCTTAAGAGTGCTGTCCTTAACACTCACAGCATAACTCTGGAATGCCTCCTTTTTGTAGTTCATATTGGGTTACCTATATTAGTAACATTTTTAAACATGCTTTTGTAAATTCATTATTATGCCATCTGTTTCTGACTTCTGCTTGAATGTCTTTGGTAATTTATAGTTTTGTTTCAGTATACAAACACTGTAATTGCCTGGAGTGGCTGTTTAATTCAGAAGTGCTACCTTTTTACTTATTCTGTTACAGTAGCTGGCTTCATTTCAGTTTCCTTACCTGTTTGTTTCTGATTACTTCACATCATTATTCATTCATCTGTTTGAATACTGATATTGAATGCAGCTGTGGACGGAGTCTAATAAAATATTAGTAGGATATTTATTTATTTGCAGTTTGTTTGCCAGGGTAGTCAATTGGGCCACAAGGAGCCCATTTTCAATGGAGTCCTGGGGAGAAAAGCTCCAGAAAAATAGAAATGCATAGTACACATTGCACATATACATTGCATATTATCTCACAGGAATACAAAGTTAAATATCATAAGAAAAGATATTGGGACTGAGAGCAGATGTATTGATGTGGAGTATGTTGTACTGTGCTTGTTCATAAATGTATGCACACCTGAAGGTGATGGTATCATTTTTTTGTTACTAGCAGCTAAGCCTGTTGCTTGCTTTGCATATTTTTCATTGTGAGCAAGGAGAATGTACCCAAGAAACACCATTCTGCTTCCATGCTTGGAAGTTTCATCCACTATTGCAATACTTGTTTCATTTCAAGTGCATTCGAGAATCTGACTTTTACAATTGTTTTCTTGTCTCAAAAGTAATTAACCATGATTAAAGTACTAGATCTGTTGTTTTTCTCTTTGCAGACTTCCTCAGATTTCTAGTTCATATCACAAGAAAAGTGTATACACAGTGGCCTGGGGGCCAGCAATCCCTCCAGTATCACGTGGTAGGTACAGCAGTTTTCTTTGTGTTGTAGCAAGCTGTATTAATAGGGGATTTATGAGATCATATTTTGTTCAGGCATTTTAATGTACAGTATAGTGTAAGACAGCAGCATCTAGTGTATACTGAAGTTTTGTCTGTGCACAGAATATTTGTCTTTATGAGAATAATGTATCATCTGAAGAGGATGACAGGCATGTCTTGGCCACACATGGCTTTTATAGTTAGCAACTCATCCATGGTCTTTTCTAGTTTTCTAACAGAAGTTTTTTTTTCTCCCAGCAACTGCTCAACAGGTGACTAGCTCTAGTGTCACTTAGGATTGTATGAATTACAGTCCTTGCAATCCTTCCACTTCATGTTTAGACTTTTGTAGGCTCAGACTTGCAAAACACATTTTTTTTCTCCATATTTAGCACGAGACTAAGAAAGGGGGAGTAGGATGAGCAGGAGTGTGTTGGAAGGAAAGTTTGTTCTTCACATCAGTCCCTGCTGTGAATCTCACTAACACTTTCCGAGTTCTGGATTGCCTCATTGACAGGTACCTTGAATGTGACACCCTAGTGACTATATTGGAATAATCTTTTCCTCTGACATTTCTGGTCCTGTCCCCAGCACACAAGAGCATGGCTGTCATCAGCAAGTCCTCTCTGCTTCTGTACCACTGGACCTCCGCAGTATATTATATGACAGAGTAGTTTTCTAATGATGCTTAATCAGAAAAGCACAGGTATTCAAATCAGTATTTGTCAGAAGGTTTTATTTCACAATATTGTGACTTTTGGAGTTGTATTAATTAAGGGGTGCAGGGGACAAGAGCCCCTTGTATGATGAGTACAGGGACTTTACCTTTTGTATAATAAACCTTTTGAGGAGTTCCATAATTTGGACTCACCTGCTTAGATGTTACTTTTGGGTGTCCCATATCCAATCCCTAGTCATGCTCTCAGACATCACTGCAACTTTTTTGTGCCTTTTCTGGCTTCTCAAGTAATAGCAGCCATTGCTTTGAGTCAATATCTTTTTTTCAAAATGTTATATCCTCCTTAAAGTGATACCAGTCTGAAGCATGCCGCAGTAATCATAATATATGTGCATATAATGGGCTTTTTGAGTATTTTGGGTTTCTTGCCTGCATTGACTTTCTCCCTGGAAAAATTATTTGCTGTCTGATTTAGTTTGGTGACAACCTTCTGTTCTACACTGCTGTTTCGTGTCATTGATAACAGTATCTCCACTCCCAACTGAGTTCATAATCATGCAGCCATACCTCTGCAGTTAGCTGGAAGATAAGGAGTCAAAGCCATCAGATGTTAATGGCCCAACATGATTTACTAGGTGCGAATGATGTTCTATAATTAAGCTGTTGCCACTCCACCAATGTCTTTCTCCATGTAGGGGTTACTTTTAATGTTTTCCACTTCTCTCTGATATGCAGGCTTTCTCGCTCTGTTTTAAAGATTACAGGAGTCACTTCAGATCTTCCTCATCTGAGGAGTGAGGGTCAGAATTAGTAGCATATGCTCCTGCCCATTGTATTTGTGGTGGGAGTAAGTAAACCTTCATTGAAGAGAAAAACACTACCTATAGGAAGGCCTGTTCCATTGTTTATGATTTAGTGCCACTATAGGAAGGTGTGTTCCATTGTTGATGATTTAGTGCCACTTACCTAACCAGCGTAGGGCTTTTTCTTTGGGGGGGATTCTTGTGTATTTTCCTGTTGGTTGAGGACTCATATTAGTCTTCCATGAAACAGAGTAATTTAGTTTGTAGGAACTTCCACACATCATTGGTGGCTTCCTTTCAACACATGCGTAACTTCAGTCGCATCTGATTGTACTGCAGTTGTATATGGAAGAGTACATAGTGTATGCCAGATGCTGCAGCCTGCTTAAGTAATCCATTACAGACATTTTACATTATATTTGCTTGACTGCAGGAGGAGGCAATATAGCCAAGTAATGTACCCTTTTAAGTGCAAGTAACAGTATCTGTGCTTGGTGTTGATGCGCGCTACCCACTGAAGTCCAACTGAATTGTGAGGCAGCCCATTTGTTTGAGTCTGAGCAATGTTGGATTGATTGACTGATTTTACAGTTAACTGTGCAAGTGAAGTGGTCCATGAATGCAGTTAACCATGACTAAGTTCATAGGCAAGTTTCCTTAGTCAAGCAGGGATACATTGTACAATGCAGTATGTTTTTGAGAACTAAGAAAAGTGGGGATTTGGCTTAAATGAGACAAGTTAACTATCTGTTGCAGGAGCCAACGTTAAAGTCATTACAAAACAGTTACTAAAATAGGTATACTACTATAAATGGATTTGGATTACTTGCAAGTGATTGCAGCGTGGTTGAAGCACTTGGCATTGTACACCAAGTGATAAAGCATGTCCAATCAAATAACCAAAAAAAAACAGCACCCAAACGAAGCCACAGGTCACTAGTCCCTCTGAAATGCTTTATTCGATAGTACATCCAAACAGTTGAGCGTTTCATCAAAAGAATTTTGACTTCATCAGAACAATGACATTCTCAAATAACAAAATTAAATACCCCTCAAATAAATCAGATTGGACAAGTATTCAACCAATACCATAAATCAATTTAAATAAATAATTGGCCCCCTAAATGACCACAACTGAAAAAATGTTATATAAAACATGAAAATGTTATAAAAATAAAAATGTATAAATATATGAAGCATAACCTTACTGAATAATACATGTTCATGCTAAAAATTAAGTTAAAAATGTCACACAATAAATAAAGACAGGCTTAATGAGAAAATTACAGTATAAATGTATAATTTAAATATTAACTGCTTTTTCTTTTAAAGCCAGTACAATAGTAATGAAATCATTAAGACCTGGATATACATTAGCAGCTAAATGCAACTGCCACAACATTTCCTTGACATTAAGTTTATTTTTCCAATCTCCCCCCGGGATCATAAATAATTTCATCAATAATGCCACAACTGTACCCTGAATGTTTGTCACATACCTTGCTGTGCGTAAAGAGGGCATTGGTTTCCTTTTTAGTTCTAATATCATATATGTGTTCATAAATTCGTAACCTTAATGCCCTCTCAGTTTTGCCAACATAAAAATAGGTACAACTCAGGCACTTAGCAAGGTATACTATTCTTTTGGTAGCACAGTTCCCTTTCCTAAAGAAAACTTCAGTTCTAGAATAATTATCAAGCAGACTGGAAGATGTATGTGATATAAACTTGCATTGGCCACAATGGCCGCATGCTATAGTTCCCTGATTTCCATTGTCAATAAAAGAAATAGATGGATAAACCTCTAAAATGTTTTTAATATTTCTACCAACTTTGGTAGAAAAAAATAGTTTTTTCACCCAACAAATTGTAAATGTCATAATTTGCTCTAAAAATTTTCCAGTTCTTGTTTGTTTAAAATATTCTGAATCCCTTTGTAATGGGAACTATGCTGTATCATACATGCTTCTGTAAAATCACCTGTCCTACCCTTTCCAACATCTAAAGGGGTCTGTATTATCAACTTCATTTTTTACCTAATAAAGGTATATAGTTCTCCTCCCAACCATCAAAAATCTCCTGCAATATTTCTTTAACCAGACCAATAGGATAACCTTGCTCTACAAACATTGTTTGTAAAATGTCCAATTCTCTCCTCAAATCTTCCTTATGTGAGGTCATTCTGATAGCCTTTCCTTTAATGATACCTTTTTTCTGAAAAAAAAAGGATGTTGACTATTAAAGTGAAGGCAGGAATTGTAAAATGTGGGTTTATGAAATACTTTGGACCTGAAACCATCAGTGTCCTTGATAATCAAGGTGTCCAAGTAACTAATCTCAGTAGGGTCTCAATGATAGGTAAATTTGAAGAAATGGGTAGAATTGTTCAAGTATTCAATAAATGGAAATATATTTTCCATGCTCCCCTTCCGTAAAATAAAAATGTCACCCAGGAATCTGTTGTATAACAAGATATCAGACATAAAATTACTCTTGCAAACATGTTCAAGCTCCCACCCCAGCATGACAAGGTTAGCATGTACTGGGGCACAGGCCGCACCCATAGCTACCCCCCGAAACTTGTTAATAGTATTGCCCTTCAAAAACGATGTAATGTTCTAAAATAAGGGCAATCATTTCATAAATTAGTTTCACCTTGTCATCACTGAGTGTAGAGCTAGAATATAAAATTTCCTATAAATAGTTTAGGCCTTCCTCTTTGGTTATACTTGTAAATAAATCCTGCACATCGATGGTAAGAAAAATGACTTCAGGAGTCCAAAGTTTAGGTGTAAGTTTAGCTAAGAAATCCCACGAATCTTTAACTAAGTGGGAGAAGGAAGCCACTACATGTTTGACCATTCTATCAATATAAACAGCCAAATTGAGTTTTAGACCCACTACCAGCAACAATCGGCCTGAAGGGAGGGTTTTCAATGTTTTTATGCACTTCAGGTATACCGAATAGTGCAGGTATTTTTGGATGAGTATTACTCAAACACTTTTATCAATATATATTGTACTTTCTGTAACATATTCAAGAAAACTGTCAATCCTACAATATGAAATATTAATTTGATTAATAGACACTTGCAAATATGTATCTTCATTGAAAAGAATGTTCTGCATTACATTGATGTAATCCTCAGAGTTGAAAAATCACTACCCCCCCCCCTTATCTGGGGTCATAATACGTATCTTTTTATCACTCCTTCGTTAAGCAGTTCTTTCTTCTGTTCATTTAAATTATAATACAATCTTTTATTATCCACCCATAACCGGGTAGACATCATCCTTGACTGCCTTTTCAAAACCGGCAACCAAGGGATGTTAGGGGGGGTTGTAAACACTGTTTCCTAAGGGGACCAATCCTGGGGAAAGAGGTCTTAGTATCAGAGGAAGGAAATAAGATTTTAAAATTCAATTTTCTAGTGTATAAATGAATATCCAACAAGACATTTGCTATATCCTGCAACTTACTAGGAACAAATTTTGAATCCTTAAAAATAAAAAAATTAATTTCTCATCAATGACACGGTCGGCATAATTGTATACATTGAAACCTTGAAAACTATGTATAATATGATCAGGTGACTGAATTAATATTTCACCCCCCCCCTCCCTCTGTTTGTGAATGATGGACGGTGGTCCACCACCTGGTTGTGGGTGTATGACTCCATTGTGTTTGTTTGGTATTCTCTCTGAGTGTCTCACAAGCTGAAAATCCTGAGAATCAGGTATATCTATTACTTCAGTTTAAAAAAAAAAAGTGGGAATATGTTCATTATCCCCACTCTATCCTAAACTCTGTATCGGATGAAATGGGGTTGGGTTTAGGACTAAACCTTTGATTGCTATCACTAAAACGTTTGTCTACTGGATAAACAGTGTGTACTATACTGTTTAACATCTCTGTCTAGTTTCCTTTTCTTGAAATAAACAGTTACATTTTTTTTGTCAACCCTGTCAATCGTTCTGTCAAATAGCCCTTCATATTGGTCAAACAGCAAATCAGTAGTAATAATCCTATGTAAGCTAATAACTTCTTCCTGAATCTGGGTTTACATAGATTCCAAATAAAAAAACATTTTTCTCCAGCAACTCCAACCCCCATTTGTCAAACATACATGAAAAATCATTCACCATATTGTCATCCTACAGCAAACCATAGGGAAATTTGAATACACGAAGCCCTTGTGGGACAATTTTTGAGCATATACATTCCTTCAAATGAACAATGTCAATTTCAATTGTCTTTAATTTAAATATTTTTTTCTCAAATGTGAAAATAGCGTCCTTTAAACTATTAAAAGTTCCCAAACCATCTCTATTTGAGAAAGGGTCATGAAACAGATTTAGATGATTTATCTTTAAAATTATATTCCTGCAGTAGCAGGGAGTCGAAACCATGCCTTTTGAATGTAACAACTTTAGGTGAACTAGTATGTCTTTTGTTACTGTCACTAGTGTACTGTTTGCCAGAAGGCTCAAATACTTGTACTTTACACTGACAAGATGTAGAAGAAGTTCCCTTTTGACAAATAACATTATTTTTAGAAACTGAGGAGTTCACAGTGCCTGTCATGTTCTGCAAACTGGAACACTGTCTCTGAGAGTCCTCTATAACAATACTGTGCACATCCTTCCCAAAATAAATGGCTCCGTTGGTCTTCACCTCTCTGGAACCTAGAATATTAGCTGTTTTCCCTTTTGAAACTCTCGAAGAACCAAGCCCTCCTGAAGTGGCATCACAATGAACATCCATCAAGACAGTGACGTCTTGGCGTTCAGTCAGAATGTTAGGAGGAACGTCTGCTGGAGAGAATCCTGCATGTGGTAACGTAGGTTTAAAGGAACAGTCGTCTTTAGTAGAATTAATCTTAGCATTAACATGGGATAGTTCAGCAAATTTACTTGAAAAAAGCTCAGCAAGTTTACTAAGCTCACCCCTTAATTCAGCCACGTCTTTTTTCAGTTCAAAAAGCTGATCGACTTGCCCAGGTACAAAGTCTGAGGGTAAGCCAAGGGAATCCAAGGAATCCATGTGTCCTCAAACCCACGATTAGACCAAATAAAAGCAATGGTGGATGCTGTGAAGCAAGACAAATAACCAAAAAAAAAAGTGTGTATGTATATGTGTATATGTATATATGTATGTATATGTGTATATATATATATATATATATATATATATATATATATATATTTATTTGTGTGTGTATACATGTATGTGTATGTATATATGTGTGTGTATATATGTGTGTGTCTGTGTATACATGTGTGTGTGTGTGTGTGTGTGTGTGTGTGTGTATGTATGTATATATATATATATATATATATATATATATATATATATATATATATATATAAATAATATTTGGTTGAAATGTGACCATATTCTGAGGGACTCATGGGAGTTCTTGAGAAGTGCGAGACAAGGTATGTACGCAGATGCTTCATTCCTTACTATTGACATTATTGATTTATTTTCCTGTATCCCTCACAGAAAAGCTAAAATAATGTTGTAAGAAATAATTTTTGAAGACGGTAGTTAAAGCCGAGATGAATGTATGGTCATTGTACAACTAATGGACCTGGTTTTAAAGTACAACTTCTTGTACTTTAAAGGTGAATTTTTTCACCAAATTAAAAGTGTAGCCATGGGTGCAGCGTGTGCACCTACGTATGCCAATTAAATTTTAGCAAAATGGGAGGAAAAATGGGTACTAAACTCGGGATACAAACAAAAATGGTTGTTGTATAAAAGGTTCTTGGATGATATTTGCATTTTTTGGAAGACATCAAATGAGGAAATTCAAGAATTTATAAACTACTTAAACAATAGTATGGATTTCCTTAGGTTCACCCACAATGTAGATGACGCCAGGTTAAGATACTTGGACATCGAGATTTATAAAGAAAACAAGAAGTTTCATTCAAAAGTTTACAGGAAAAATACGTATTTAAGTTCCTATTTGCACTATGACCGTGCCCACCCCATTCATCAGAAAAGAAGTCTTGTGAGAGGGCAGTATATTAGGTCATCGGGAATGACATCAAAAATGGAAGACTTTGTGGTGGAAATGAATACTTTAAACCATATGTTTAAGCAAAGGTGCTACTCACATTCCTTGATGGAAGACCTAGAAAAGGAAGTTTTAGAGGGTAGAGCTGATAGATTTCAACCAATTTTAGGAAAAAGTGAAGTGGTTAATGAACAGACAAAGAAGTTAGAGGACAATTTCAGTAGTGCTTTAGTGATTGAATTTAATGGAAGCTCCAACCTTATAAGAAACGCAATGGTTAAGGAATGGAAAAGATTGTCCACTATTACAGATATGGACCGTATAAAAAATAAAAATGTTAAAATAGTTTACAAAAATGGGTGCAACCTTAAGAATTTGTTAGAAAGAAATGAAGCAGGGAACCGTAGAAACAGGAACCAAAGAAGAAAAGGAACATTTAAATGTGGGCACTGTGCTCAGATTCCATATATTATAAACAGGGAAACAGTGTTCCTTGAAAGTAGACAATTGGTTCTCCAGGGGAAAGAATACAGTAACTGTGAGGACAAAGGAATAGTATATTTGGCAAACTGTGGAATCTGTCAATCCTTCTATGTTGGGAAGACGGAACGAAAGTTGAAAAGAAGAATTTATGAGCACATGTACGAGATGCAAAACAAAAAAGAGACTAATGCGCTCTATAAACATAAGTTACAATGTGAACAGGCATATTATGAATTTTCTGTACTGGAAAAAGTGAAATATGATGTTAGGGGTGGTTTGTGGGAGGAAAGAATGGAGTACCGTGAACTTTGGTGGCAAGTTACGTTGCAAGTCAATAAGCATCCTGGACTCAAAGTATTTCCATTGCCCCCCCCCCTCCTCAAATTAAGAGCTGCGAAATTATAGATCCCAAACAGGAATCTAATGTTCTTCCTTTACTTAATTATTAAGTTATTAACTAATTTCCATGTCAGGATTGTTATCTCAGCTTGTATTTCAACAATATATTTTTCAACATAAGATGATGAACTACACTGACGTCAAGAAACAAAGAATTTTTAAAGTATTTTTATTTTGCATTTTGCTATTTTGCACGTTATTCATTTATTTATTTAACATGTAGATTTTAAACCTATTTGTATTAACATGGATAGCTGCTTATTACTGTATTGCTCTGAATTTTGTAAGCATGATTACAAGTTACTTCATATAAGTTCTGGGTTCAGAGAAATTCCTAGGAAACGTACATTCTTTATAATAGAAAATGGTAGTTCAACTTTGTTCCACAAGATGGCAATGTATTAAAAGTTGTTTTAGAAAAGGTTTTAAAGGGTTTTAGAGATTTTAAAGTTTAAATTAAAGTAATAAAAATTACTGTATCAAAGAGTTTGCAAACTTTTAGACAACTGGTATGATATTTGATATCATTAGTACTACTAGGTCAATAGCACTTTTTATGCAAGAAATAAGGCATTAAGAATGTGCCTTTAAAAGTTTTCATGACGTAATTTTCAATTATGCCTTTAAATGTTAATTGTGTGTGTATGTATATGTGTGTGTATATATATATATATATATATATATATATATATATATATATATATATATATATATATATATATAGGTTCATAGGTTCGTACTAGGCTATCTGCCCTAGGGCATTTATAAGCCTAGCCAGAGTTGTGTGTGGCTTTCACCACCCCTTAGGATGAGAATACTATGCCCTTTTAGGGTTTAGTTTACTGTGCCTCTGTCTAGTAGTGACACAGAGATGACCCCCGGGGTTATATATATATGCACACACACACTGATGTAGTTACCAGCTGACATATATTTTATATATATATATATATATATATATATATATATATATATATATATGTCAGCAAGTTGACATATATTATATATATATATATATATATATATATATATATATATATATATATATATGAGCAAGTTTTTGAAACGAAAACATACTTGCATTTGGAGCATTAGTGTGATTTCAGTGTTTTTTTCCTGTGAAGCGAATGCTTGGATTAAACTATTTTAACAGCTGAAAAGCTTTGTTCCTTGGTGTTTTTATCCTGTGGATTTCTGTGGACTACACTGTTAAATCAACAACTACAAGGCTTGACTAAATCATCCTGTCCGTAAGCTTCATTGTGTTTTCTTCCAGGCTCTTGGCATATGGTTTTTTAGTTACTTTTTTGACATGTTGCAGTTTTTGGTGATTTACTAGTTTTCTTTTGCCATGGAAGGCAATGCGAGCATGGATGGGGATGGAACTGACCAGCGCGATACTATTGGCCAAACAAGAAAGTTGATAGCCCAATTGTTCCAGCTGATCGATTTGCTCACACCCTTGAGCCAATCCTTGGTGGAAACAGTGAGCAAAGGACAAGGTAGAAGGAAACCGGATGAGGAAAATGGTAGAAGGCTAAGGTGCCGTGACAACTGTGCCTCACTGGATCCTAATGCTGGTTCCTCTAGTACACACGACGAAATGGACTTCCAACGGAGACCATTAGTTTTGAGGCCAGCTGCTACTGTGGGGCACTCCAACTCCAGTTCGGACGTACCTGTGCGAGGTGAACGGGAGACATGCCCAACCACAAGACATACTGGTCACAATAACTTCAGTCTCAGAGAATTGCTACAGGTTAGCTTTTCCTCTAATTTTAAGGACAAAAAAAGCAAACCTAAGCCAATTAATGACTCTCTTAAAAATCAGTTGGACAGATTTGAGAAACTATTGTACAAATATAAATCACTTGATGTTGAAAATAGCTATTTAAAAGAATGTATTTCAGAGAATATTGCGTCAAAGGGTTTGAGGTTATGTAAATACCCGAACAATGTTGTACCTGGCAGTACATTTCATAAAGAACTTATTGCTATTTTTAGTAAATGTGGGCTGTGTGTTTTAAAAGCTATGCTTGATGAAATTCGAGTAAAAAGTGACCCAATGAAAGAAAATTGATATTTTAAATGACATTAAAACAGACCTTATGTTCAGAATTGAGGAAGAGAGAGAGAAATATTTTAAGATCAAAAGTGGTATTGATGGTCAGTGTAGTGACTTGATTCAGAGAAAAATAAAGAAATTGGAAAGGGACTTGATAGAATACAAAAATAACACCAGTTATCCTATAACACCAGTTATCCTATACCAAAGTATAGACCTTGGTCTTGGATAAATGAACAACCCAGTCTTAGTGAAGAAGAAACACATAAACAATATCTAAGAAATGATAAAAGATTAGATTACCTGGATGAATTTAGTGACTACCCCCTGCTGAGGAGGTCAGAGAGACTGAGGACAGGAATGATTACCAACAAAACGGGTATTACACATTTTCAGGATGGAGCAAGAAGGGAGAGGGGGAGGTACTAAATGTTGTTAGTACCACCAGCCCCACATTGGAAAAAGAAAATATTATTCAGGATGTTAGTAACCCTTATAGATTTACCAAGGGTGACTTTAGTATCTACAATTTCGTAAAATCAAACTAAAGGACGAACACTTTAGCCCGTTATCCAAGGGTATTAAATTTTATACTCATGAGAAGAGGGGAGCTTACTAAGACCGTATTAGACATAAAAGCATTTCTTAGAAAAGTTAACTTGCAAGTTCTTTTAAACCATAAAATGGAAACACAATCAAAATCTAATAATCTAACAGAGGAGTATTTTCAACCCTCCATTACACCCCCAAATTAAAGGACCACTATGTGCTGCTGCGCTTTTCTCCTTTCTGAGGTTCCTTTTCCCCCTATCTTTTGAACGCAACATTGTACCATATTATTTCTGCTATCCTACAACACAATGTCGACAATTTTTTTCATTAGCTGTTCTTACAGCCTCGGTACTGTGAGCCACCTTTAAGCGTATCAGTCTTGCAGAGCTGTAGAGAACATATGGGCACTCAAACTGTTTGGTAATAACTCCCTATGTTTTGTTTCACTTTTTGCTTAGCTGCTGTTGAAGAACTGCTCATGAGCCGCATCCTTCAGTCCTTTCGCCGTGGGAATGCCCACACTATTGATTGTATATGAGCTCTTTTAATTTTTGGTTCCTGCAGCCAATAAAAATGTTATGCTGACTGACTGTGGGAACTACTCTATTCAGTGAAGTTGCTAGACACATCTGTTTTGTTGTGGGATTACTACAATACCTGCTTATCTCAAGTGTTTTCGGGTGAAGATTTTTGTTTTTACCACAGGTATGTTTACCGTAATTACAGACATCTGAGGCATTTCAGTCGGCTTGTAGCTGCTTCTTCCATTTACATTTAATATACATCTTGCATTGGTTCCCAAGAAGTTTGTTATAAACAGTCTAGCATTTTTTTCTGACTGTAAGGGTATAGGAAAAACTTCAGCAATCTAGAAGTCACCTCGTGGAAAAAAAAACATACAAGATGTGCCCACGAACTTCCCAAATGCCACCTTATAGCAGAAATTAGAAGCAAACCATCACATTTTCTCTGTCTCACTAAAATTAGCCATACCACCCCCTGTACCCATCTTCTTTGCTCGAGAATTCTTTAAAATGAAAACACGATAGTGCAGTAGTGCAATATCGGCTTGATAAATCAGTGCCGATATTGCGATTGCAGTAATGACTGAAGTGATGAAATTATTTTTATCTGCTGTTTACTAGGTTTTGTCATGCTTCTGCTGACTTTGAATTATTGATGCACAACACATCTTCACAGTTCCTTATTGATTTTAGTGCATTTGTTATTTTACTGCTGAAGTGTCTGCTTCTTTCTTGTTTTTGCAAGGGAAACTGAGTGTCTTATGCACCGGCTGTGTCAGTTCATCTTTGTTGCAGGCAATATTTTTGGTATCTTTGATTTCTGTTGCATGTTGACTTCCTTCAACCTGTGAATTAGCCTTTGCAAGCTTTTATCATGGCGTGTCAGCCAGTTGACTTTAGACGGTTAAGGCAAGATTTCATTAAGCATGGTTGGTTGAGTAAGGGAAATGCATGCAGCATTTAGCACAGTGCTATGATTAGCAGTATACTGCATTTTGATGTGTTGTTTTTTTTTATAATATCAATGCAGTGTTGACCTATTCAGTTTTGAATGTTTTGCATTTAAAATAGGCTCTACTAAGTACTGAAACCAATAGCATACAATTTTGGGCTTCAGATGGTAAAGGTCCGATAGAATGGTATTAATAAAAATAGAAAAAAAGAGACCCTTTACTGGAGAGAAGAATCTTTTGGGGTTACTGATCCTTTTTTTTTTTTTTTTTTTTATATGTATAACTTTAAAGAATCTGAAGGACAGGAAAATCTCTGAATCGTGCAGAGGGGTATGGGGACTGACAGCTAGCCAAGATGGATCAGGAAGTGGATGAGTGGGACTAGTCAACAAAGTCAAATAGGACCTCAAGGAATAGTGCTCACATTAGGTTGCCTTTTTCCATACTTGGCAGAATTTCTTCTGTAAGGGTTCACAGAATGGTCACTATACTTTGCCCCGAATTAAATCCATTCTGTTTCAAAGATATTATTGCAGGTCGGATGATAGCTGGCTGTAGATATTTTTTTCCTAGATTTTTAGCTAATAATAGCAATACAGATAAAGAGCAGAAGTGGACTGTTTTATTGCTCTTGTATGGACAGAGGCATGACTAATGCTGATTTCCACACACGGGCATATGGCTAGATGTAAATTTACTTATTCATTTTGTTTTGCTTTTCTGAAGTAAAAGGACAGGAGGTTCTGTGTGCTTGAAGGAAGAGTAGAGAATTCCTGGAGAAAATCTGTTACAAAGAGCTGTCCTTCTCGTAGGGACTATGAACCTGTTGTTGGTTTCAACAGATACAAGCATGCAAAATCTGAAGGTAATGCTGCTCAATGCTAGAAGTCTAAACCTCAAAATGCACTCTCTCGAGGCACT
This sequence comes from Protopterus annectens, assembly GCF_019279795.1. Taxonomy (NCBI): domain Eukaryota; kingdom Metazoa; phylum Chordata; order Ceratodontiformes; family Protopteridae; genus Protopterus; species Protopterus annectens. Next base: position 1,876,841,620 of record NC_056733.1, on the reverse strand, counting down.
CCTAAAAATGGAGAACATTGATATCTGTGCAGTGACTGAGACCTGGTTCAAGGCTCCAGAGAGCACCCCTGCAATATCAGGCTACAATTCTTAACCACACTTTTCGGCCACAAAACCAAGACCGAAACACTAAAGGTGGAGGAGTGTCCATATTCACCAAGGATATTCACACCTCCAGGCTAGTTGCCCAACACAATGCATCTGAAATTCTCCAGGTGCGACTAACACTAGGTAAAACTGCAATCCAAATTGTAACTTGCTACAGATCCCCCACCATACCCCAAGATTCTCACTACACCTTCCTAAACATACTGGAAAATATTAAGATATAACCAAACACCCTAATACTAGGTGATTTCAACTACCCTGCCATTAATTGGGAAAAACTACTCTGGTACCAACTCCTTTTCCCAATGGTTCTTGGAATTCATAAATTCCAACGCCCTGGATCAACTAATCCATTGTCCCACCAGGGGCTCCAATATCCTAGACCTCGTCATTACCAACATGGGAGATAGTTGCTCCACACCAGTGGTCACCCCCTCATTGGTCAGGTCTGACCATAAGCAAATCACCCTTGACATCCACATCCCACCCCCACCCCCCCAGTAAGGAAACCTCCTTAAAAAACTTCACCAAAGCCAACTTCATGCTACTGAAGTCAGAAGTGACAAACTTCACAATACCCACGCAGATGGGTTCTGGAAGTTCGTCTGCAGAATCCTACACTAAGGCACTGTTCGAGCGCATCCACTCGTGCATGAATCGTGCCATCCCAAATAGAACCAAGATGCTATTCTCCAAAAAAAAAAGGAAGCCAATCTGGTGGTCCCCTGCTATAAACAAACTATACAACAGAAAGAAGAAACTGTTGCAGAAAAGAGGAAAATCCCAGGATGCAAAAAACTCCCTCACCAGCCTCAGTAAGAAGCTGAGATCCCACATAAAATCCTCAAAAGCTAATTACAAAAATAAAATTGCCAAAGATTCCAAAGACAACCACAAGGCATTCTATAGTTATGTCAAGAATCTAAATGGCAATGCTCAGATCTTCTCTGAGCTACAACAGAATGGCATTAAATATACTGATCCCAAGGACATTGCCAATATCCTGGCAGATCGATTTAGTGCCAACTTCACTCCCCTCTCACCCCCTAAAGGGCCCATCTCAATACCAAAAGATTGCCAAATTCCGATAATCACAGCCACACAGGTAGAAACAGCACTCTCCAAAGCTAAGAGTACAGTATCCATGGGACCAGATGATGACATCCCAGGCTGTGTACTACATGAACTACAAAATGATGAACTGGCACCCCACCTAAGTGTCATGTTTAATCATAGCCTCACTTCAGGCTTCGTGCCCACCGAGTGGCGGACAGCTACAGTTATCCCGCTCAACAAGGGAGGATCCACCGTGGATCCTGGGAACTACCGTCCCATCAGTCTGACCAGCCTGATCTGCAAGGGCATGGAACGCATTATCATGGAACTTGTAAACAAAGACATTGGCAACCTCCAGACACTGGACCCCACCCAGTTTGGGTTTGTGAAGGGCCGATCTTGTCTCCTGAATCTGATTGACTTCTTCGAATCGGTCTCCAGAGCTGTGGACGAGGGTAAGGAGGTCCACACAGCCTATCTGGACCTTGCCAAGGCCTTCGACACCATCCCCCACTCTGGAATCATAGATAAACTTACTAAGCTGGGCATAAATCCCTACGTCACTCGATGGGTTGCCAACTGGCTTACTGACAGAACACAGACTGTAAAAGTAGCCGACTCCAAATCCAGCTCCAGACAAGTGGAGTACCTCAGGGTTCAGTCCTGGGACCACTCTTGTTTGGCATCCACTTCTCTGAAGTACAGGCCAACACTAAGGGACTCTGGCTAACAAAGTTTGCAGATGACTGCAAACTGGGAGCCATTATTGAATCCCCAAATGATGTGGATATTCTACAAAAGGGCCTTACAGAAACAGATGCCTGATGCCAGAGCCATGGGCTCAAGCTTAATGCCAAGAAATGTAAAGTCATCCCCTTTGGAAAAAAACATGTGCCCATGAACTACCACATAGGTGGCAGGACACTAAACATCGAAAGCGTGATGAGAAACTTAGGGACACAAGTAGACAGTGGTCTCACTTTCGATAACCACATCGCCACAACAGTCAGGAAATCCTTCTATGTGGCACACCTCATCACACTTTCGATAACCACATCGCCACAACAGTCAGGAAATCCTTCTACGTGGCACACCTCATCACGAAGGGCTTTTCATCCAGAAAAAAGGAGGTCATTGTCCCACTGTACTCATCCCTCATTAGACCCATTATAGAGTATAATGCCCCATTTGGTATGTACCTCACAAGACATCTGCAACAGCTGGAAAGGCCACAGAAATACCTCACTAAAAGAATCACAGGCCTAAAGCAGATGCCATATTTATTTATTTTTTATTTTACATTTGTTAACCGGGGGTGTCTGAGCCAAAAAGGTCCTTTTTCAGCAGAGTCCCGGGGAGAAAAGCTCCACAAAGAAAAATTACAGAGACATTTAGTTATTTAGACATGATCAGTATACACACAAATTACAGGTGACATGTTTTTACAGTGGTATGCGGCACATAAACAGTTACAGTGGAGAGAACAAAAAAATATTAATTTTAAAAATAAAGGTAATTAATAGATTTGTGGTGTACAGCTGAAATTTGGAACATGGGTAGAATACATACATAGTACACAGGTACAGTACATACATTGTAGATTGGCCAGTGTTTGTGAGTAAGCTTGAAAACTATTATCAAGTGCTCTAGATTTTGTATGTATGTGTTATCTGCTTTCATTAGCCTGGGGAGCAATCATGGCACTGATTGCTGACCATCTAAAGAAACTCTAGCTATACTCTGTGGCGTATTGTCTACTCAGAGGCGATCTCTGCTTAACATACAAGGCCATGTCAAACCCTGAGCTGTTGGACATGCCCCACTTAAAGAAATTCCAATCCCTCAGAGCCACACGCTCCAGGGATCTAAACCTTATCACAATGAACAAAACATGCTGGAGGGTTGGTTCCTGACCCAGTGACTCCCCATACTCTGGAATAGACTGCCCATACATGTCAAGCATAGCACCTCATTGGCCATCTTCAAAAGGAACCTTGACAATTGGATGGGAGATAGGAAATTCACCCCGGGGATCATGTCAGTCGTCCTGCTAGACAGGGGCCCAGAGAAGTAAATATTGTGAGAAAATTTCCAGGGAATTGTTATGGCTAGGCTTGCATAGGCCTTGGGTCCGATAGCCTAGTACCAACCTATGAACCTATAAAACTGAATTGTATCTTGTAAAGGTCTTGATAATACATTCAACACCACCCCACACTTAGGCATCAAACATAAACTCTTCCACAAAAAAGTTAATCCCTGTGCAGTTGACTTACAAAGAGAACTCATTAAGTTAGCATGAGCTGCTGTATCTCCTGCAAATGTTTTGTGTAGCAAATGCTCATGAGTGTTTGTGGTATAAAATTTGAAAGCAGTGTTAGTAGCACAACAGGGGGCGTGCTTGCTTTTGATGCAAAAGGTTGAGGGTTTTACTGCCACACCATGTAGATGGATTGCTGATACTGTGTTGTACTTTAAGGGGGGAGGGTTCTGCAGCCCTGAGCGTGTCCTCCTTTGGACGAGATGCGTAGGGACTATGAACCTGTTGTTGGTTTCATAGGATCATATGAAGTTAAGCTACTGTCCATGAGGCCTTTCCAAGCCTAGCCAAAGTTTTGGGCCCATATTTGCCATCCATTCCCTATTACAACAGTATCAGTTTACCAACTTTTTAATGTAACATAGGCAATGTATTCTTCAAGAGCAGCAGGCACTGAATTTGTAGATGAAATAGTGAAATATAAAGTTTTCTAGCAGCAACCTCAGCATTAGTTATAGACCTCTTTAATGTGGAATTATTCAGATGACTTTCACTTCTGCAGAGATAATGCATATTGACTGATATTGGTGGAGTTTTTTTTATTTAGGCTGCTGACGTTGAGCAGTAACACCTTGAGGATCAGTTTAGCTGATTTTGCTATGATAGTAGTGTTGTCAATTTGGCACTGCCTTAAAAATACACTGGATAAAGTTTTAGGCAGTAATCAAAAGCCTATAGGGGAAAGATGCAGACCATCCATGTCCTCCCAAGCTGACAAATATTGAATCCACTTAGAGTTAACACCAGAAAGTCAGCCAGTTAAAGCAATAATTTTTGGCTCATATTGTGGTGTCATCATCAGTGATGGTAATATGCTGTCAATGCTAGCCACGTACTAGCCTGAAAGCTCCAAAATGTCTCTCTTCATATAGTCCAGGGATGTACATCTCCAGTCATTTACACCTAAATGGATAATGACTGAACCATACTGGTACCTGTAGTGTAATGTCTTGAGTGTGTATGTGATCTGGCGGATCCTCGCTCAAGATGAGTAACAATTAACTTCTTGTTCACCCTTGGCATCAGTGTATCTGGGAAGTGCATTTTCTTGTCTTAAGGGCTTATTGTTTGGGGCTCCACTGAGAGTGACAATATGTGTGGTGTTAGGCGTTTTTTTTCTAACTACCTTTGGGCTTGCTGAGGCATAGTTTTGACAGCAGGTGTTGTAGGTGATCTTTGTTTGGAAAAATTGCTTTTAAGTGCTTCAGCATATGTTAGTTTGTATGTGTGCTGTGTTGTGTGTGTGGTTTTGAAAAACTGATATGGGCTTGTATGCAAGAGTTTAGACTCCATTGTCATTGGTAAGTAAGCCTATCACATACAGTGTCCGCTTCTTTTTAAGTGGCTGTTGAGTCAATTACTATATTGTGTCAAGATGCCCATATTTGCCAAGCTGGCTACAGAGAAGTTATGAAACTGCATAACCATACTGTCCAGTCCTTTGGTGAGCTGCGGGGGTTGGTGTATCGGGGTTATTGCTTTGTTGGTGCAGTGATAAAGATGCTTTATTGGTGCAAATTATGCAAAACAGTACTAAATATTTGTAACTGTAATGTTTACACGACACTGAATTCAACTTAATCTGTGCGTACTGCCACTCAACACTTGTCAGCATACAAGTTATTTGCTGTATTTTGCTGCTTTACAGGGTACAGTTTTATGGGCCATTCTACAGGGAAAATTTACTTTCTAGGTTTTACTGCTAACTCATGCAAACACGCAAATTTTAAAAAGCAGCATATAAAAAGAAACCTAACTAATTAGTTCTCTGGCCAGTAAATACTACACTACAAGTCCTTTTGTGGATTTCTCAACTCATATAGACCAGGCAAACACCTCTTGCCACACGAACAATAAAGCAAGTCCTCCTAATGTAAAAACAAAGTAAAAAAGACACGCAAATACTATGCTGTACAGCAGTTAAACAACTAGCTGGAAATCATGCGCTGAAGACCATTTCAAGACAGTCTTATAACAGTAAGAGAAAGAGGAATTTTTTTATTTTTTTTACAAAACAATATGGTGAAATGCACGCATAAACATAGGAAACAATAGCAGTTACTCAGAATAACTTAAGCAAGTGCGATTTAACAATCAGTAGTACTTAACTAATGCCTGGATGGCACTGGAGGCAAGTAAAACACTTCTGGAACACAAGCTATGACTCCAAGCTTTGTCGACCTCTAGGTAAATGAGCCAGTGACAATATGCCTTAAGAGGTTTGCTCAAGAGCAATGTTGGTTTGCAGGGTGGGCACTCAGTGTCATGGATCTGTGGAAAACCATGGATGGGAAGAGTACATAAATAGCTTATATAACTGACAATAGCAGCGAAAGATGAGAGTGAAGGACTTTGGAAATTAGATTACCATAAGGGCTGGAGGCCAGACAGTCTTATAAAACCACCACACCAAAATTCTGGGAGGTTTGGGAAAAAATTTCAATCAAGCTAGCTATGGAGGCTTCCAGTCAAGTAAAGACAATATTGGAGTTCTTTTAGAAACTTTAGTGTAATATGTTAGTGAGGGGATGAGGCAGTCACAGAATGCAACTTTAAGCACGTAAAGGATAAGCAGAATATAACACTGAGGCACAAACTGGAGCAGAGGCAATTCTCTCACTGTTGAACTTTTACTACCCTCAGCAGGAGTGAGTATTATTTTTGTACTAGTTCTGTTAAGTTAACTTGAAAACGTAGTGTTTGATCTAGCTATATGCCTAGGTATTTAAATGGAGTGATGGTTTTGATGGGGAAGTTGTTAAAGATTTTTGCCTATTTCTGTTGGATGCTGAAAATCATAGACTGAGCATCCACTCATTCATATTACTCTTGAATAGAGTAAGAGACATACTTTGCCTTATATGGAGAGGAAGAGAATTCCAGATAAGCGGTATTTTGTTTAAAATATAACTAGCCCTCCAACATGTTCCATTTCATTTGAAGAAGAGAGTAAAATCTCAAGTGAATGGTTCTGCAGATGTGTAAGATGTGAAAGGACTGGGTCGTTAGAGGCTCTGTAAGTGAGACAGATTACCCCTCAATCATCTGGAAGATACCAATAAGAGGTACAGGTCTTTGAGACTATCAGTGCAGCTTTTGTGATTTAGGCTGTTGATTTTCTTAGTGAGAATGCATGGTAGTTGTTTCAGTTGTGTCAGATGTTTGGACAAGTACATACCAAAGGGATCATTATACCTCATAACTGACCTAATGAATGCAGTATACAATGGAATGATCACTCCCCTGGACATGGATGCCATACCCTTACTAATCTAGCCAATGAAAAAGGACAACCTTACAGCACTGGATACTTAGTGATTGACACACCTCTCATCTGCATAGGTTCCCAGGTCCCTTAGTAGTGTGTCAGTTTTCAGGGTTGTGTTGTCAATACCATAGTTGCATTGGTCATCATGAAGAATACCGTTTTACATTTATTGGTGGTTAGTTTTAGGCCATGGCTCTGACTCAAGCTGTTTGTGAAAAGTCTTGTAGAAGGATGTTGGTATCTTCTGAAAGTTTGTGATGGCACCAAATGTACATCTGTCTGCAAATTTGGACAGCCACCAGACCTTAACATTAACTTTTGACCTCCTTGAAGTGGATGCCAAAGAACAGTGGCCCAAGGAGTGAACAATTAGGAAGACAACTAGTGACAGGTCAGATGGAGGAGGTAGATCCACCGACCTTAACTTCATGGGTAATTATGAGCCAGTTTGTTAGCCCACAAGTTATTTACACGTGTGTGTGTGTGTGTGTGTGTGTGTGTGTGTGTGTGTGTGTGTGTGTGTGTATATATATATATATATATATATATATATATATATATATATATATATATGAATTTATCAATTATGTCCAAGTGGGGGATGTTGTCAAACACCTTTGTGAGGTCTAGATGGTGTGCACAGATTTGTCATCCTTCATTGCAACCCTTTCTGAGAAGATGACCGTATTAAGTAGGCATGATCTGTCTTCAACAAAACCAAAATAGTTTGGATCTAGGTTTTTTAGGCCATCCATATCAGTCATTATCAATTCCATAATGACTGTTTCTATAGCTTTATAGATGAGGCTAGTCAGGCTTATAGATCTAGGTCAATTGATACCCTACCTTTGTGCAGGAGAATGTTTGTTACAGTCGTCCGCATGTCTGATACAAACCATGAGTAAAAGCTGATACTTAAGAGTCGCTCTGAAGGGGGGGGGGGGTTTGACTGGTCCTGTTTCTGGCTGGTGAGTAAGCATCCTGGTATGTTATCAGGCCCCACCAAAGCAGTGTTCTTGGCCATGGACAGTGCCTTGAGGACTTTTTTCTGGTAGATTTAAGGGAAGGAGTGTGTGGCGGCTGGGGTGTGATCTGGGGAGGTGATGTTAGAACCAAATGTATCCTGTGCACTTCTTAGGGCTAAACATTTGTTTTCTGAAAGCATACAAGCTGTTTATCACATCTGTGAGGGGAAAAACAGATGAGAAAAGAACAGACAGCAATCATTGTAAGTGGGAGCACAAGCAGTAACATGTGCCTAAGCATGGGTAATCCTAAATTTAGATTAGGGTATGGATTTGGGAAATTGTTCCTGTCTGGAGGGTTAAACTTCATCTGTTAAAATTTACATAGTTTTGTACGTTTGTTCTAAGTTAACTGGGGATGGTGGTGTTTTGAAAACGTGTTTAGTTTTGTTGTCAGAGAATTTTCAGTAAAGTAAAAATTCTGTTTTTTTTTAAATAAACATCTTTATTAAATTATCACAAAAGCTATAGACAAACTTACATTTACATAAATGACAAACAACATTGACACCCATGCCACTCAACTATACATGTTTTGCAGAATGGCCAGATTTTTGCCTCATATTTTTTAGGCCCATTTTCAATAAAATTGTGATTTTCTATCAGTTCAGTGGCAAATCAGTGAAGACTTCAGTTTGTAAATAATGACAGACATTTGTGTTTGAGAACGTCATACCCTTTAGAAATGTAATGCTGATGCAAAACCTCTTATTCTGGCTACTTTCTAAGTTTGTAAAAGAAATATTTAAAAATTGTCCATATTTTCAGTCTTTGTCCCCCATTATTTGTGTCTTTGTCCAGCTTTCTTGCAATAAGAGGTTACAAGGTATGTTAATAACATTTTAGTTGCAAGCATTATGCATCACAGATACCATTGAAACAACTGTAGCTGCAAACATTATACACCACTTATCTATTCAGTCGTCAGTTAAACATTATATGGCTCATTCAAATCCTGCCTTTTAAACCTCATTCCTTCTTTGCATATATTGTTCCAACAATTCCCATTTCTTACTATGTAGTTTGCTCCTTCCCTTTTCTAAAGATCCCAATTACAGTTGTTTGATCTCTGTTACTATTTTCACTACTTCTAGTAAAACTGGTTTAGACTTTTTCTAGTTATTTTTTGGCAGCCACCATAATTACACTCAACAAGGCTTTACTACGTCTAGATAGTTCCAATTCTGTATCATAGCTTAAAAAAAAATCATCTCCCCAGTCAGTCCAGCATCCCCAACAGAGTGGTCTACAGGGAATCGTTAGTCTCCCAAATCATTTACACACTCTAAGAATATGTTCATAACCACCTCCTCCTTCCTCATCACACCTCCAGAATTTGCTGTCCACCTGAGAAAAAATTCTTTGTAGTCCACTAGGGGTATAGACATTCCTATTGAAAAACTTCCAGGCAAAGATCCTAAAAGTTCTAGACTTTGTTGCATTTTTGGTAGATATACTTATATACCCCTGTTGTCTCTTTGTGAATTACTTATCCAGTCTGTCTTCCCAATTCTTTCTGCGCTCTTCTGATTGATTCTTATAGTTATCATGCAATAATTTATATGCTCTACTAATTATTCCTTTTTAATGGTATCTTCTGTTGTAGATTCTATTAAAAACTCTACCAGTGCTGGTATTTTGTTTAGGACCCCAACTCCCCCATTTCTTTCTCTTTGCTTGTACTCTGATGTCAGTCCTTGATAGGAAAGGCAATCTCTAAAGTGGAATCCAAATAAATTCTTGTCATCTTCCCTATTGCTGTTTTTTCCTTTCTAGTTATTTGCTCCGTAGTAATAACACCTATTTTAAGTAATACCCATTTTCAGTGTGGGCCTGGGGAGAAAAGCTCCATTTCCTTACACTGCATTATAATAAGTTCCAGTTAAAGAGTAGTTACATTTCTATTTACAGTTGTACACAAAACAGTAGCTGCATTTATACAGTCTAATATTTTTACAGAGGTGGAAGTTACTGAAGAGAAAGCTCACATGCAACTTACTGGACTGTACAGGCAGCAGTTATGTATAAAAATTGTTTTGTCATTTCAGTGAGAGGTTCAGAGTATGTACTTGGAGAGCAGCATAGTATGGTGAACACAGAGTCTTAACCTTGTGATGAGCATGTGCAGGACCAGGACTGGTTTAAGATGTTTAAGCAGAGATTTAAAGCTATTTAGTTTTTTGCAGAGTTTTGTTTGTGTGAGGGTAATATTCCATGGTTTAGCAAAGTATTGGGAGTACAGCGACTCTCTTGCAACATTATTTGACTTATTTTTAAATAATAAGAATTTATCACTAGAGCAGAGGTCCCTTGCTGGACAGTACACCAGTAATAAGTTTACTAGTGCAGGGCATTTTTCTTGATGATGAATGAGTTTGTGTGCTGCAGGTAGTTGTGAGTATGTTAGGTAGTTGTGTGCAGTTCAAGCCAGTTTAATTACTTTAAGCTTTGACAAAGGTGGGTCCTATGAGGACGATTGGTGGCAAATTCTGCTAGTTTAGTGTAGCAGGAGGCATTTCTATGCAAATTCATCGCATCAGAAGACCAGCTCCTTTATAATTGTAAAGCATCAACTTCAATTGATTAGATCATAATATACTAGTGCATGGGAGGTGTGTTGGTTTTGAACCCCACAAAACAATATGTTGGAGTGTTTACTGCTGTTCAGACAAGACTCTCTTATCTGAGTAATTGTCAAATATTTTGGTATATCTCAAAGGTCACTCCATAATTCTTAGCTAGTAGAAGCTCATCACATGGTTTGTTTTCTTTTAATATAAATGTATCTTTGCCTATATCTTAAGTGATAATTCAGTGAGGTGTTTGCCACCACAGCAGGCTGGGAATTAGTTTATTAAGTCTGGCTCAGGGTCTTGTATAAGCTATTGACCTTTCTTATTGTGTGGTTTCTGGTAAACGAAAAAGTGACTCCTCTTTTCCTGAAGAGATTCAAGAAATTAAATCCAGAGAGGAATGTGATGGAACAGATGCATTCTTCCCCTCAGATTTCTGATGTAGATTCACTGGAGAGCATGTTTCCTGAATCTCCTAGGCTATTTCCAGAATGTGTAAGTGTATTCAGTGGGAGTACACTGAGGTTTCTCAGTCCCCCAGAAAATACTATCAGCTGTTGCAGAAGGAATTTCCCAAACCTTTACCCATTTCCCCAGTTCTGTCAGCTCCAGAGGAAGTGTGTCACTGTCTGCAATTTTAAAGATCCTCAGCCTGCTGCAATTAAGCAAGGAAAACCAAGTGTATAAAGTTACTCAATTTTTTACATTTTATACACTTGTCCCAAACATGACCCAGCAGCTATAGCTTTAGTTAATCCAGCTGCTGCCAAACATTTTAATTCTAATCCTTCCCTTCTCCCATGGATGATAAAACAATGTTTACATTTGGGGAAACCGTGTTTGCTTGTGCAACTGTAATTTTTAGGATTTTGAGCTGTCAGGCTCATATGTTAAAGTTTATTGTGTTTAACTGTGAAAATACGAGGACTGTTTTAGCTAGTTCCTCCCTGTGAGAGAAAATCAGCTGTGTGTGGTTTGGTTTCTTTTATTTTTTAGGTCACTAGTCATTTAAAGTGTGTTTATGACTGTAGATACTACATCCAGTCAGGTTGCCACTGATACCATGTTGCTTCTAGACGATGTAAAAATGAGCTTTTAAATATACCTTTGGATAGAGATTTTGGTACCATTGCTGCAAAGGTCATCAAAAATATGATGAGAGGGTTGGGCTGATGTACCAGGAATCTTTCAAAATTTGTTTATCCCTCCCTGTCTAAATGTTCCAAAGGTTCTTTTGCTCGCTTGTCCAGATGCATCAAGAAATAAAACAACAAAACAGTCTCAGCAATATGCTGGTAAGCAGACATTAAAAACAATGGTAGTGAGTTTCCTCAAAAGAAAGCGGGGACCCCCCCCCAAAGAAATGACAGTCAAAAAGGCCAGAATGAGTATGTAAGGGCCTTGTCCTACCCTGGCAGCCTGTTATCCCCTCCAGAAAGTCATATTCTCCATTTCTGTCTCTTTGGCAACCGGTTGTTTCAGACAAATCAGTTCTGAGACTGATTCAGTGAGAAGAGATCGCTCCTTTACAGGGAATTATTCCACATCCCCAGAGTAAACTCCTCTGATTCCTCCTAGCCTACAGCACATGCTTTATTTGGAGGGGGTAACAGAAATAGTTTTTTTTCCCCAGTGGGGACGAGGTTTTCATTTAAGAATGTTTGATGCAAAAAAAGAAAAGGCCTGGAGATCAGTTATGGACCTTTTTTGTAAAGCAGTCTGTGATGGTGTCCAAGTTCAAGATAGTTTCACAACAAAATCTCTTACCCCTTCTTCCCGTCTGATTTTTTTGGTAACCTTAGATTTGAAAGGTGCCTGCCATAACCTTGATATCCATTAAGGATTCAGAAGTTTCTTAAGGCTTTGTGTCTGGGTTACATTATCCATGGTCTGCCTTATGCTTTGGACTAGCCACTGTACTGTGTGTGTTCATACAGTGCATAACTCCAGTTATAACACAGTGCAGACTACATGGTATCCACATTATTCCATATTTAGATGTTTTGCTTATCTATCCGTCTCTTTTTCAAAAGTGTCAGGAATCTCTCTCTCTGGTGAGAGATGGCATGTGCAGACTGAGATTCCAAGAGAACCTCAGTACAAAGATCTTTTCTTCCACAGGAAAAAATATAGCTACATTTAGATCTAGTCCTTGTTTTTTTTACCTGACCCCTCTGGTGTTGCACATACAGTTACTATGAGCTGGGGGGCAGCAATGTCTTCTGTGACTATTGGGGTCCCCTAATTGGTCAAGGGAGAGAATACCTCAGGATTCAGAGTCTCATGGCATCTGTGATTCTCATACCACCTCTGGCAAGACTCCATGTGAAAAAGATGCAATGGTTTCTGAAGTCTTTGGTCCCAGCACCAATTCCCATTATCATTTCAGATTCCATTTCTGGGACGTGCGAAAAGAGAAGTCAGTTGGTGGAGACCTCAAGTACCCTGAATCCAGATCTCTCCAGCTCCAAAACGGTCAGTAACCACAGTTACCTTGTTCTTTGCTTGTTCTTTGCTAGGGTAATAAAAGTGCAATATCTGGGACAACAAACGCAGACAAAAGCTCATACATGTAAATGACGATAACAAATACAGGGTCAAGCACATAAATGTAAAGGAGAAGTTTTCCCTTATCAAGGCATTCAACTCTCTGAATTAACTTTGGTCCCCAGGACCACTTCAAGTTGTTACAGACTACCACAGTGATGCAATACGTAAAAAGCAAGGGAGAGCCAGGTCTTGCCTCCTTTTCAGATTAGATATGTTATCATAAGATATAGCTTTACAGCAGAATCTCACTCTACTTCCTACATTCTGTCAGAGCAAAAATTGTGTGGCAGACAAGCTGGGCAGGACAAAGGTAGACCTTCATGAATGGAAACTTGATTGGCGCTCTTCCAAGATCTGAGCCATCAGTGGGGAGTTCTTCAAGTGGGTCTCTTTGCCTTCCCAATGAATAATCAACTGGTAGACTTCTGCTCCAAGACTTCATGCAAGAAGTCCTGAAAGACCGATGCCTTTTCCTTTCCTTGGACTAGAATATTTCTGTATGCTTTTCAACCCTTTCTGATATTCAAGGTAAATCTGATGATTTAGATGGAATCCCCCAAGATGATTATGGTGAGACTCTTCTGGCCCAGGCAATCTTTTTGAATTGGCCAGGGGCAATTACCACAAGTTGCCTCACAGACTGGATCTAGTCACATCACACAAGAACAGAGATGAAAGAGGTGAAAGAGGCAGTTGGGAACATATTTTTTTGGATTGCAATGACTTTGTAGACTTCACAAATTCCCTGCGGACTACTTTATAAGCAATACTGGGTGAGCAAATTGATGTAACTAAGGAATTTTTTTTTTTGATTCGTTGATACCAAATCTGAATAGCCTAAATATAGTAAGGCCTTACTGAGTTTAATTCTGGTAGCTGCCAAAAAAAGCATTTACTAGAAAACTGAAATCAAAGTCTAAACCACATGTACTAGAAGTAGTAAATATAGTAACAGATAAAACTGGAAGTGGGAGCTATAGAAAAGGGTAGGATCCAATTACATGGGAAAAATATGTATGGTGGGAACGATGCATGCAGAATAGTGTTTTGAAGGAGGAATAAGTTTAAGGGAAGGTGAGAATTGAATTAGCTTTGTAATGCTTGACTGATGATGCCTAGATAGATAAGTGATGTATAATGTTTGCAACTGAAAATATGTCAATATGTTTTTTGTTTTTTTATATAAATGTTTGATTGTCTGTTATAAGTGATAATTTAATAAAGATGTTTCTTGTTACAAAAAAAAAAAATAAAAAAAGAAGAGGAAGAGAGACATTTTATACATTCCAACCCCCAAACAATTTTAACTGACTACCTCGGTCTTAGGGTCTTAGAACCTGTTAGGCACTTGTTTACTGAGGATGTGCAGGAGGTACTAATGGGGGCAAGAAAGCCTTCTACTAGAAAATCATGCATTAGGAAATGGAAGAGATTTTCTATGTGGTGCCAAAACGTAGCTGGAACCCATTCAGAGTAGTGTTTCACTTGTTTTACAATATTTGTTCATTTCTTTTCTGTTTGCCTGTCTTACTCCTCTTTCAAGGTTCATTTGCTTGCCATTTCAGCATGTCTGCCTATGGAGTCCCCCTTTTCAAGCCTTTCCCATATCAACATATCTTACCGGGGTTTTGTATGAGAGGCGTCTAAGAAAACTAGTGGCTTCTCCTTTTTTGCATTAAATTTGTTACAAAAGCCAACACTTGCTCCATCTGAAGCAGATCTGGCTGACTTGATGCCCTTAAAATGGAAAAGAGTTTTACTCCTTCCTCTGACCTCTGCAAGAAAAATCAACCTTATTTCATTTCCCACAGGACTGGGTTTTCTTGAGAAGTAATCCTTCTTTTTTTGCTTAAGGTGGCATTCAAATTTTCTTACAGCCAAACTATCCATATCCCTGTTATTCCCCCAGCCCCAACATGAAGGGAGAAAAGGATACTTCATACCTTGGATGTCCACAGACAGTACAGGTACTAGCTTGACATTACAAAATTTTTCAGAACTTCTGTTCAGTTGTTCATTTCTTAAGGCAAGGTGAAAGGACAACCTATGAGACAGAAGTCCGTTTCCAAATGAATATCTCAGGCTATTGCCTTTTGTTATTCCCACTACAACAAAACTGGCTGGGTCAAGCTGTATTTTATTATGTTTTGATTTTATCTATGGATTTTTTGGAAGGGTTGAATTATAGAAGTACTCTAGAAGCATCAACTTAGTCCTCTATACATACTTTTACAAAGCACAACAAGCCAGATTCCTTCTACAGGTCTAGTTAAAGTTTTGCTAGGACCATTCTCCAGGGCTTCCGAGACTCTTCTTCTACCTCCCATTTGTTCTTAGCTATGGAAATCTACCCAACCCATACTTCTCAGGCTACTGCAGCAATTATCAGTATGAAGAGTATTGTACAGGTGTGTAAATAAATTTACTGGGGCAGTAGATGTGATTACTGCTCCACCCCCCCCCCCAACTTTGTTTTTTTTTTCCTTCTACCAATGTTTTTTCAGGGCTTAGCCTCCCTCTCTCAGTTGGCATGAAAACTCTGAAGGTAATGGCATTCAAAGCTGTCTTTTTAGCCAGCTCTGCTGGAGCTAAAGGTTTGGGTGAGTGGAAGGTGCCCTGAAGCTTTGCAGGATATAAAATTATAGCTTAGGCTACTGCAGCAGGGGAGCAATTGAACATCTATAGTTATAGTAAATGTACCTTAACAACTGTACTTTTCTACAACCCAAAATGATTACATGCACATTTGCATTTTATTTCAATATTCGCAACAGTTGTGGTGGTGCTGTGGTAGCATTGTCGCCTCACAGTAAGACGCTGTCCGGTTCGATTCTCAGCTAGAGCGTCTTCTGCATGGAGACATGCGTGAATGGGCGTACCTTCGTTGAAGGTTGTGCGTCAGGGCTGGTAACTCGGCACGTAAAAATCAACTACCAATCATTAGCGGACCAGAGTTCCGCTGTGGCGACCCCTAACCGGGAAAAGCCGAAAGACGCAACAACAACAACATTATTTTCAACAGTTGAAGTACTAGTGGAACTGAAAACTCATAATGCAGATTTAAGCAGCAAAGTTTGTGGTTGTGCCTCGGTGTGTGGATCAGACTAAGAAACTAGCCTTTATTGTCCCCAACACTCTAGGACACGGAGGCATGGACTCTGGTTTTAGTCTAGTTCTAAATATAGTGCTGATAGCTTATTGTTGTTTTGAGCTACTATCTGGTGTTCTGTCCATGCTTTGATGTAACTGTTTTAGACCAAGCACCATGTGAATATTGAGTATCTTCAGTTTAAAAATGGATTTCCTCTGTGATACTTCTCATACTTCATCTGATGTATTGTAAATATTCCTGTGAATATGCTAAGCCACTGTCTGTGACTTAGGGTTCCCATTAATATGCATTACACCTCCTTCATCTTCTTTTGCTGAACAGTCAATTGAAGTTATTCACTGAGGAGTCGTGATGTCTACATAATAAATTCATCTCCTCAGCATGAATGATACCTGTTAGCTCAGCTTGCCCCTTCCTGTACTGAAAGGGAGAGTCATTGTTATTCATCAGGCTTCACAAGTTATGCACCTTTAGCTACTGAGATATGTGAAAGGTGTCTCATCTGCATAACTGATTTGTCTTTAACTGTAGAGAAACTCATAATTATTGTCTTTATGCAGTGTTGTTGCCATGGGCTGTTTGTACATTTGCTGGCACAATCTCTTACCCCTTGTTCCCAGTTGTAATTGGAAGAACTGTACGCGCAAGTAATTGCTAGTCCAATAGTACAATATGGTATAGATATCACATGTTTATTATTTATGTATTTCCAATTTGATGACCGGAGAGGTCCACTGGGCTCAGAGCCCATTTTCAGTGGAGGCCCGGGGTGAAAAGCTACATAATTCAAAATACAACAAAATACAATACACAAGTTACAAAAGGTACAGTAAACAACTTCTAGGTGTTAAATAGCAAACTAAGCACAGTTGAACTGCAACATATATAAAATATATAATGCATATTTACATGTTTATAGGTTGAGAACAGTAGTAGAGAGTAGAATTTGTTCATAGGTTAGAAATGTCTGATAGTGATATAAAAGTAGTTAACAAGGGATTAATCCCTGGTGGGCAAGGAAAAAATGGGACTTTGAATGTAATAAATGTGATCATGTATTAAGGAAGTTAGGTAGGTAGAGTGAAATTGCAGTTCCAATTTATGTGAGAGGTAGGAATGGAGCTGGGTTTTGAAGAGTTCAAAGTTTTCAGAGATTCTTAGAGATGGTGGGAGAGAGTTCCATTTTTTGGCTAAGGTAAAAGATAGGAGTAGCTGACCAGCGGGACGAATTGGTTTGTACACCGAGATTAGATTCTGGTGGGCAGATCTTAGGGGTCTGTGAGGGGTGTATAAAGGTAAGATGTTTGCAAGTGCAGCACATATAGTAGGTTTGAAAATAAGCTTATGAGCTGTGGAGAGTTGGAGGTAGTCCAGGTAGTTGGGATGTTCTAGCCATTGCAGCTGGTGGAGAGGTTTACAGTGGTGAGTGAAGTATTTGGAAGTGGTGGCGAACTTTGAGATTTTGTTGTAGCAGGTTTCCAGTTTAGAAGAGATGGAGGGAAGATAGGTTGGTTAGTAGGGGAGCACCATACATCAGTGAGGGTAGTAAGGTTGAGGTGAGGGTCTGTTTAGTTGAAGGGGAGAGAAAGTGTGAGTTTCTGTACAGCTTGCCAAGTTTCTGATTGATTTTCTTAATATTTAGTTGAATATGGTTATCAAATTTTAGATGTTCGTCAATAGTAACCCCAAGAAGTTTGGCAAAAGGAACAATTTCTATAGTGGAGTTGGCATGGCTGATGGTATTGAAGGAGGTTTTGTTGAGAGGGATAGATTTTGATGGGGTGAATAGTAGGATTTTTGATTTGCTGGCATTTAGGGAGAGAGGATTTTGAAGCATCCAGTTCTCAGTAGTTGAGAAAGCAGTTTTAGTTTGGAGCTCAAGGAGGTTAGAGGCAGCTCAGACTAAAGTTGAGTCATCTGCATATTGTACTATTTTAGTGTTAGGAATGGCTGTGTGGAAATCATTAATGAAAATATTAAAGAGCATTGGGCCGAGTATGGATCCCTGGGGTATCCCGGTTGGCTTTGGAAGGAAGCCAGAGGTGCTAGTTTTCCATTTCACAGCCGCCTGGGATCTATCAGAGAGGTAGCTGCTGAACCAGGTGATGGTGTTTTTTGAGAGGTTAAGATTAGAAAGGTGGATAAGAAGGTGGGTATGGGAGACGGTATCAAAAGCCTTGGAGAGGTTGAGGAGGACTGTGGATACTAGTTCGTCGGAGTCACAGGCGTGGTTTACTATGTCTAGAAATGAAAGAGCTGTTACTGTACTATGGCCAGGACGGAACCCATGTTGTGCTGGGATAAGGAGTTGGTTATTTGTAAGGAATGGCATTAGCTGTGGAGGTGGATACATTTCTCGAGAATTTTTGAAATAGGAGATAGAATTGCCATGGGTTGGAAGTTGAAGAAGTTATTATTTTTGCCTCCTTTGTGGAGGGGTAGGATAAAGGTGGTACACCACAGTTTAGGGACATATGATTCCTGTATGGATCTATTGAGTATACTAATGATCTCTTATTAATTCCATTATATTAAAATGCAAGATGTCGTCATGTAGCAAGATTGTGATAATGCCTCAAATGTTCCTCTGCTGAACGTGGCTAAGTTTTCTTGGGTGGTGGAGTAGAGATTGGACATATATGTATGAAAGTTTGGTGTGAGCTACTTTCGGCAGACCTTCCTTAGAAGTAACTGTTGTGACACAACCAGCATGTACATAATAATGTGTATCTTCAGTGTAGAAACTCGCTTTGTCTGTGCTAATTCTCCTACCTCATCTGTAAACAGTGTCTGTGACTTAGGGTTCCCATGCTTATACGTAACACCTTTTTCTTCTTCTGTTGCTGTTGTCAATTGAAGTTAGTGAGGAGTCGATGTCTGCATATTTAATGAATCACCACAGCATGATACCTGGTAGCTCAGCTTGCCCCCCTACTGTACTAATAGCCAGACTCCTTGATGTTCATCAGCTTTCAGAAGTTATGCACTTGTGGATGCTAAGATACAGGAAACCTGTCTAATCTGCATAATTGTTTTGGTCCTCCAGTAACCTCCCACAAGAGATCATTATACTAGGGGACTTTAATATTAACTGGAACTCCTGCAACTCTGACCACCCCGCCACCCATATCAACCTCTACGGCTTTACCCAATTAATTCAAACCACAACAAGGTTTGATAAAACTACTAAAAAGGAAACTATCCTTGACTGGAGTCTCACAAACTACTCCACACTTTCTTATTGTTCTGGTACCCTCCCCGATTCACTCAGTGAGCACATCCCAACATACATTGTACATCATCAGGCAAATCCTACAAGAAACCCATCTACTTACCTGAAATGTTTGGTGCTACGAATTTGGTATCAAGATTTCATAACATCCCTTAAGCTTTGCAATTGGAAACTACTCAAAACTCTATCCCTGGACGGTGCATTCAACTACTTTAACACCACATTTTTAAATATCTTAAATAACATGGCCCCTGTCAGGATGATACAAGCAAAATCTAATTACTCTCCTTGGCTCACTGAACAGACAAAATCACTCCTAAAAGAAAGGGATAAAGCGTGGCATGAATGGACCCACAAAAAAATCAATAGTTACTCACCAGAAGTATTGCCAGCTAAGAAACAAAGCCAAAACCCAAATAAGACTTGATAAGAAGAATTACTATAATAGCTTACAAGCTAAAGACCAAAATAATCCTCAGAAATTCTGGACTACTTTAAAATGCTATGACCAGGTCAAACTAAGACCTCTCAACCAACAGCAAGTAACCCCCTAGAATGTATTGCTACCCAGTTTAATAAATACTTCTTTGGCTCCATCAAAATCCTTACTAACCAAAACTCCCTATCACTGCCCATCAACCTAACCTCTCTACTAGATAATAACAACACCCTCTCCTTAAAACCAGTCCCAACTCATACCTTACACAAATACTTGCTCGGGCTAAAACCCACAACCCTGGCAACTGACAAACTACCCTCAACATACTTAAAAAAAATAGCAGCTGAAGCCACTTCCTATACAGTTTCCCTACTAATTAACCATTCCATATCCAAGCAATGCATCCCCCCACTCAGGAAAATTGCTCACATTATACCCCTACACAAAGGAGGTCCATCCAATGACTTCTCTACTATCGGACCATAACAATCCTATCCCCTCTATCAAAAATCCTTGAAAGGTGTGTTCACACCCAAATACTTGACCATCTCCTTCATCAATAAATTACTTACAAATACTCAGAACGGCTTTTGCCCCTACCATAGTACCACCACAGCCCTTATTAGCGTCACAAACACCATTAGTCAACTTAGAATTAAAGGTGAGCTAGTATCAGCAATCTTTTTAGACTTATCAAAAGCCTTCGAAACAGTGTCTCATAAACTGCTGACTGCCTTGTCCAAATTGAAACTAAGCTACTCCACTCTAGCCAGGTTTCAGAACTACCTCACAGATCGGCAGCAAGCAGGACAGTAGAACAAAACTCTTTTTCCCTTACTACCAGTGACTGTGCCCCAAGAGTCTATTCTCGGCCCCCTCCTTTTTAACCTGTGTACAAATAAACTCCATAATGCTGCAACTCTAGCTACCCATATACAGTATGCAGATGATTCCACTGTCATATGTTCTGCTCCAACTCTACCTGAACTACAGAACTTAACCCAAACATCCTTCAATGCTATTGAACCATGGTTGATAGATGCCCAGTTAATCCTGAACCCAAAGGAAACTAAACTTATGCTCTTCCACTCCATTAAATTCAAAACCCAATCTATAAGACTTTGATCGAACCAGTACCATCCACCCAACTTCTCGGTAGTGTTATTGATCAAAATCTGAAGTTCGACTTGCACATTGCCCAGACTGTAAAACAAAAAGTACACAAGAAAATAGGTATCTTTTATACAGATGCAAAAACTACCTAACCACAAACTCCAGAATAACCACAGCCAGAACTCATCTTCTGTTAACCTTACTATACGCCTCACCCATAGTTGCCAATCTCTCCAAATCAGACCTAAGCAAGCTAGATGCCTTCGATAAGATAGCTAAATTTGCTACTAGTTGTCCTCCTAGAACCCATCATTGTATTGACCTACAACAACTACCTTGGTTAGAACTACCCCATCAACTCATCCTCACACAACTCTACCACCCACCAAATGTACTATAAACCCAATACAACACCAGCTCTACAAGGCCTCCTCAATCCCCATATAAGTACCCGTCCACTAAGATCAACTAATAAAGCTCTAATTGAAGTAACCAGGAGTAAAAATTGCTCAGGTGACGCTCTGTACTGCTACTACATTGCTAAACTGTGGAATGCCTTACCACTTGAAATTACAACTATAACTAGCTTAAAAAACTTCAAGCATCACATTAAAGCCCACCTCACCAATTCCTGGACTTGTACATGTACTGGGCATAGGTAGCCATAACCATGGAGCTAGGTGATTTTAAAATTTTAATTGCATATGTAATGAGCATTGAATTTAAGTCATACGACTACCTTATGTTTTTTTTTTTGTTTCTCATTGTTAATATCTATCAGATTGTAAGTATTCAGCTGATATATTACCTGTATATAAGGCTAAGTATCCTAATTGCACTCTCATTGTATAAAATGTCACTACTTGCTACTATTGAAAGAACTAATTTCTAGAAGCATTGTTATACAAGATTGTTGGTCTTGTCTCCCACTTGACCAATTTATTTTGTTTTAGTCTTTTTACCATTATAAATGTCTGTTACTACTTTTTCTACTAACAAAATAGTCTACTAACAATGGAGTTTTTCTCCCCGGGCCTCCGCTGAAAAAGGGTTTTATGCTCAGTCAGACTCTCCCGGTAAACAAATGTAAAATAAATAAATAATAAAATTGTTTGGTCTTTAAGTTGAGAGAAACTCTCAGAAGTTTTATCTTTATGCATTGCTCATACCTTGTGCTTTTTCCCCCTTTTCAGACTTGCTTGTACTTGGTTGTTACAGTCCGGGAGTTTGTACCCTAATTGGTACACTTGGCACCCTTTTCTTTTAATACAGCCATAGCCCATCCATGTGTTACATATGAGTGGATATTTGTGTTTAATCCTTCTAGGTGTTGTCATTCCAATTTCTCAGGTGGTGATCCTGTGTTTAATGGCATTCATATGTATATTTGTGTGTATATCTATATATGTATATATGTGTGTATATATATATATATATATATATATATGTGTGTGTGTGTGTGTATATATATATATATATATATGTGTGTGTGTATATATATATATATATATATATATATATATATATATATATATATATATATAAAATCTTTTATACATATACCTAGGTACGCCTGCATATGTATATCTTGATATTTGTGTGTGTGTATATGTGGCCTAACTGATATTTGTGTGTGTTTGTGTGGCCTAACTGAACAGCCCATTTACAGATGTCACGGAGGGGAAAGCCCCAAATATGCACAGAATATGCACTATATAATACATTATCAATGCAATGTTACTGTTCATTTAGAACTCACTGTGTGAGACTGTCAGAGAAGGCATATGGATGCAGTTCTAAAATAATTTTGTACAGTTAATCTAAGGGAGATGCAAGTAAGTAAACTGATTTCAATAGCAGTCTAAAACGAAATAAGAGTAATCAGTCAGGATTAGAATAGATATGTTTCCAGATTTTTTTATTTTTCCTTAATCGCACATTCAGCCATAAATGATAAAATGATGAGTGAACATCCAACATTTACATATGCTTTATTTATTATCAAGTACAGTTTCTTAAGAAAAAAAATTCATATCAAGCAATACGAACTATTAAATTGTAGGCACTTGTGTATTAATTTACACATGCACGCAAACACACGCACACACACACTTTTTATTTTGTGCAACTGAGTTAGACTGCTTTAGTCCCTGACTTCAGGAGTGATCAAGTTAAAAACAAAGTAAACATTAAAAAATTTCTTTTGTGTAAGACAAAAAAAAAGCGGAATACTGCACATATCAGGAATAAGACAATTGTGTCGCAGTTCCTCTATCCATGCCCAATATTGCTGTCTAGCTAATGGCTCACTAAATAGAAATGTTACCTGCCATTCAAAGGCTGCTGTTGCTATGGTATGCAAGAGAAAAATTGTCGTGGCAATCGCCTCGGATGTCAAATAATGGGATTTGTAATTAAGGGGTAAATATAGTTTGTCAGTCCAAATTATGTTTGCAACACCAGAATAAGAAAAGATTGTTTAAAAGCATTTTTGTTTGACCTACTGATGTGTAGTGTCCCGGAAATCACAGAAGCACAGGTGAAAACAGCCCTTTCAAAAGCCAAAAACAGCATCAATGGGGCCAGATGGTGTCCCAGGCTGCGTCTTGCACAAACTACAGAATGAACTAACCCCCCACCTAAACACGCTGTTCAACCTCAGCTTCTCCACAGGCTACGTGCCCATAGAATGGCGCACAGTAACGGTTATTCCACTCCACAAAGGAGGGGCCATAACTGACCCTGGTAACTATCGCCCCATAAGCCTGACAAGCCTGGTCTGCAAGGCTATGGAGCGCATCATCATGGAACTCATTAACAAAGACATTGGGAACCTCCAAACACTTGACCCGACCCATTTCGGCTTTAAGGGCAGATCATGCCTACTAAACCTGGTTGACTTCTTTGAGACAGTCACCAAGGCCATAGACGAGGGAAAGGTGGTTCACACAGCCTACCTTGATCTTGCCAAGGCGTTCAACACCATTCCTCATTCAGGTATTATAGAAAATCTCACCAGCCTGAACATAAATCCCTACTTCACAAGATGGGTTGCCAACTGGTTTACAGACAGAACTCACACGGTAAGAATAGTGGGCTCCAGGTCTGACTCTAAACCAGTCACAAGTAGTGTACCGCAAGGCTCAGTTCTGGGACCCCTACTGTTCGTCATATATTTCTCAAAAGTACAGGCAAATACAGGAGGACTATGGCTAACCAGGTTTGCCGATGACTGAAAACTGGGAGCCATAATTGATTCTCCGGCTGACACGGACATCCTTCAAAAAGGCCTTACTGAGACAGACACCTGATGGCAAAGTCATGGCCTCAAGCTAAATACCAAAAAATGCATTGTCATCCCATTTGGGGAAAAAGAAAACTCCCACGAATTACCACATAGGCGGAAGCCCCCTTAATACAGAAGAGGTAATAGAGAGATTTGGGGACCCAGGTAGATGGTAATCTCTCCTTTGACAATCATATTGCCAAAGTAGTTAGGAAATCCTATGTGGCCCATCTAATTACAAAGGGGTTCGCATCTAGAAATAGAGGTTATAGTGCCCCTCTACTAGTCACTCATCAGACCCATCATAGAGTACAATGCCCCATTTGGGATGTACTGCACAAGACACTTCCAACAGCTGGAAAGACCACAAAAGCACCTCACCAAGCGGATTACTGGCCTCAAACATATGTCCTATGCAGCCCGACTGAAAAAGCTCCAGCTGTACTCAGTGGCATATCACTTACTCAGAGGTGATCTCTGTCTGACTTACAAAGCCAAGTCCAACTCAGAATTGATGGGACATGCTCCACCTAAAGAAATCCAAGTCACTGCGAGCCACACGCTCTAGTGAGCTAAACCTCGCCACAACAATAAATAGAACAAGCTGGAGGGATAGATTCCTGTCACAAAGACTCCCCATGCTTTGGAACAAAATTCCTAACTACATTAGGCAGAGCCCCTCACTAACGCTCTTCAAGAGAAGCCTTGACGAGTGGATGGGTAACAGAAAATACATCCCTGGGATCACTTCATTGGCTGTGCTTGACAGAGGCTCAGTTAATTAATCAATGGGGCGGAGAAAGCCGACACACTCTGGCTAGGCGTAAAAATGCCCTCTGGCAGATAGCCTAGTACCTAACCCATGAACCTGTTAGTGTGGAATGCTAGAGCACATCTGGATTTTGCCCTGAAACAGATGCCATTCACATCAAACTGATAGTTACATGAAATAAAACATGAGAACGATAACTTGCGGGTAGTATAGGTTCATAGGTAGGTACTAGGCTATCTGCCCTAGGGCCTATACAAGCCCAGCCAAAAAGGTACCCTGGCTTTTGTCACCCAAGAAAATTATTTTCCAGCGCCACTGTTGAGCAGAGGCACAGAAGTGATCCCTGGGGTGAATTTCCTATTTCCCATCCAATCATCAAGATTTTTCTTGAGTGCTAATGAGGAGCTTTGTTTGATACAGATAGGTAGTTTATTCCAGATTATGGGAAGCCTCTGGGACAGGAATCTGTCCCTCCGGCATGTTCTGTTATTGTGGTGACCAGTTTAGGTCCCTAGAGCGTGTAACTCGGAGGGATTGGGATTTCTTTAAGTGGAGCATGTCCAACAGCTCTGGGTTTGACATAGCTTTGTATGTTAGGCAGAGATCACTTCTGATTATGTGATATGCGACGGAGTGAAGCTGGAGTTTTTTGAGACTGTCTGCGTAGCGCAGTTGTTTGAGGTCAGTAATCCTCTTTGAGGTATTTCTGCGGCCTTTCCAGTTGAAGATGTCTTGTGAGGTGCATACCAAAAGGGGCGTTGTACTCTATAATGGGTCTAATGAGTGATGAGGGGAACAATGACCTCTTTTTTTCTGGACGAGAAACCTTTTGTGATGAGGTGTGCCATGTAGAAGGATTTCCTGACTACTGTGGCGATGTGATTATCAAAGGAGAGACTACTGTCCACCTGTGTCCCAAGGTCTCTTATCACAATTTCGGTGTCAAGTATATTAATGCCTATGTTGTAGTTCATGGGTACACAGTTTTTACTAGAGGGGATGACAATGTAATTTTTGGCATTGAGCTTGAGGCCATGGCTTTGACACCAGGCATCTGTCTCAGTGAGGTCTCTTGTAGGATGTCCACATCGTTAGGAGTTTCAATTATGGCTCCTAGTTTGCAGTCATCTGTGAAGTTCATTAGCCAAAGACCTTCTGTGTTGGCCTGTACTTCAGAGAAGTAGATACCAAACAGGAGCGGACACAGGACTGAACCCTGTAGTACTCCACTTGTCAGTGGTCTGAAGTCTGATTTGGAATCTGCTACTTTCACAGTGTGGGTTCTCTCAGTGAGCCAGTTGGCAACCCATCTTGTGACATTTATACCTAGTTTAGTGAGTTTATCTATAATTCCAGAGTGGGGGATGGCGTTGAAAGCCTTGGAAAGATCTAGATAGGCTGTGTGAACCACCTTACCCTCATCTACAGCTTTGGTGACTTTCTCAAAGTCTATCAGGTTTAGGAGACATGATCTGCCTTTTACAAACCCGAACTGGGTGGGGTCCAGAGTTTGGAGATTATCAATGGCTCTGTTTCTAAGTTCCGTGATAATACGTTCTATGGCCTTGCAGACCAGGCTCGTCAGGCTAATGGGGTGGTAGTTCCCGGGGTCCATGGTGGCTCCCCCCTTGTGGAGTGGGATAACCGTCGCTGTGCACCATTCAGTGGGCACAAAGCCTGAAGTGAGGCTATGATTGAACGTAGTACTTAGGTGTGGTGCCAGTTCATTCTGTAATTCATGTAGAACACAGCCTGGGATGTTGTCTGGTCCCATGGATGCTGTGTTCTTGGCTTTGGAGAGTGTGGTTTTTGCCTGTGCAGCCGTGATTACAGGAACTTTCGGTATAGAGATGGGCCCTTTAGGGGGGGGGTGTAAAATTAGCACTGAACCTGTCTGCCAGGATGTTGGCGGTATCAGTTGGGTCTGTATATTTAGTGCCATTGTGCTGCAACTCAGAGCAGATCTGAGTGTTGCCATTGAGATTCTTGACCTAGCTATAGAATGCTTTGTGGTTGTCTTTAGAATCAGTGGCGATTTTGTTTTTGTAACTAGCTTTGGAGGATTTTATCAGAGATCGCAGCTTCTTACTGAGGCTGACCAGGGAGCTCCTCCACTCATGGGATTTTACTCTTTTGCAACAGTTTCTTCCTTCTGTTATACAGTTTGTTTATGGTAGGCGACCACCAAATTGGCTTCCTTTTTTTGGAGGATAGCGTCTTGGTTCTGTTTGGAATAGCGCGATCTATGCACTCGTGTAAGTGCTTATAAAGTGCAATTGTGTAGGATTCAGTAGTTGTAACTGTATTGTCCATCTGCATGGGTGTCATGAAGTTCACCACTTCTGTCTTAAACATGAAGTTGGCTTTGGAAAAACTTTACCGTGGTTTCCTTAATGGGGTGTGGGGGCAGGATGTGGATATCTAGGGTGATTATTTTATGGTCGGATCGGACCAATGAGGCGTTGACTTCAGGTGTGGAACACCAGTCACTCATGTTGGTAATTACTAGATCTAGGATGTTGTTGCCCCTGGTGGGGGTGTGGATAAGTTGATCCAGGGCATTGGAGTTTATGAATTCCAGAAAGCGTTGAGCGAAGGAGTCGGTACATGAGTAGTTATCCCAGTTAATGGTGGGCTAGTTGAAATCACCCATTATTAGGGTGTTTGGTTGAACCCTAATCTTTTCCAGTACATCAGGAAAAGAGGAGTGGGAATCCTGGGGCATGGTGGGGGATCTGTAGCAAGCTACAATTTGGATTGCAGTTTTGCCCAGAGTTAGTTGCACTTGGATAACCTCTGCTGCATTATGCTGAGCAACTAGCCTGGAGGTGTGGATATCCTTAATGAATATGGACACACCTCCGCCTTTAGTGTTCTGGTCCAGGTTACATGGCCGAAAAGTGTGGTATGAGTTTAAAGGTTAATAGGTGGGTACTGGGCTATCTGCCCGAAATCATATATTGGCCCAGCCACATTGTGCGGTATTCACTGCCCCTTTGGTTAGTTCCCTAGGCCCTTGATCTAGCAGCTAGTACCCTTGGCCCCTATCTAGTAGAGCTGTTATGATCCCTGGTGTGAACTTTCCGTTACCCATCCACTCGTCAAGGTTCCTCTTGAAAAGTGATAGTGAGGTGCTCTGTCTTATGTAGATCGGGATCTTGTTCCATAGCAAGGGGAGTCTTTGCGAAAGGAATCTATCCCTCCAGCATGTTCTGTTCATTGTTCTGCTGAGGTTTATATCCCTAGAGCATGTAGCTCAAGTAGATTTGGTTTTGCTAAGATGGAGCATGTTCAACAGTTCTGGGTTGGACATGGCTCTGTATGTTAGACAGAGATCGCCTCTGAGAAGATGGTATGCAACAGAGAAAAGCCTTAGGTTTTTCAATCGTGCTGCATAGGGCAACTGTTTGAGGCCAGTAATCCTCTTAGTGAGGTACCTCTGTGGTCTCTCCAGCTGCTGGAGATGCCTAGCCAGGTACATTCCAATTGGTGCATTGTACTCAATACTGGGTCTGATGAGGGAAGAGTAGAGGGGCACCACTACATCCTTTGATCTTGATGCGAACCCTTTCGTGATCAGATGGGTCACATAGAAGGATTTTCTTACCACCTTGGCAACATGGTTATCAAAGGAAAGCTGACTATCTACTTGGGTCCCTAGATCCCGTATTACTTCTTCAGATTTCAGGGGGTTACCTCCTATGTGGTAGTTCGCGGGTACTCTGTTTTTTCCAAAGGGGATTACTACGTATTTTTTAGCATTTAGCTTGAGACCATGGCTTTGACACCATCCATCAGTCTCATTAAGGCCCTTCTGGAGGATATCCATGTCGGCCGGAGACTCTTGTATAGCACCCAGTATGCAGTCGTCTGCAAACTTGGTCAGCCACAGCCCTTCAGTGCTTGCCTCTACTTCTGAGAAGTATATGCCAAACAGGAGGGGCCCCAGGACAGAGCCCTGAGGCACACCGCTAGTTACTGGTCTGGATTCGGACATAGATCCCGCTACTCTTACTTTGTGGGATCTGTCTGAGAGCCAGTTTGTGATCCATCTTGTGATGTAAGGGTTTATGCCCAGGTTGGTGAGTTTATCAATAATACCCGAATGGGGAATGGTGTCCAATGCTTTAGCATGGTCAAGGTAAGCAGTGTGTACCTCCTTTCCCTTATCTATAGCCTGATTAACTGTCTCAAAGAAGTCCACCAGGTTCAGGAGGCGTGATCTGCCCTTGACGAATCCAAACTGTGTGGGGTCAAGTTTTTGGAGGTTCCCAATCTCTCCATTTATAAGTTCCATAATGATTTGCTCCATTGCCTTACAGATCAAACTGGTCAAGCTTATTGGTTGGTAGTTCCCAGGGTCGGTTGTGGGCCCACCCTTGTGCAGCGGAACCACCGTTGCTGTGCGGCATTCTATGGGCACATATCCTGTCAAGAGGCTGAGACTGAACAGGGTATTCAGATGCGGGGTTAATTCATTTTGGAGCTTGTGTATGACACAGCCCAGGACACCATCTGGTCCCATGGAGGCACTGTTTTTAGCTTTAGATAGAGCCTTATTAACCAGCATATCAGTAATTGGAGTTACCCAATCCCCTGGAATAGTAATAGGTCCCGTAGGTGGTGGTGGTGGGGATTTGCACTGAACCTGTCAGCCAAGATGTTCGCAATGTCAGTGGGGTCCGTGTATTTTGTTTCATTTTGTACTAGCTCAGAACAGACCTGAGCATTGCCGTTTAGGTTTTTGACATAACCATAGAAGGCCTTATGGTTATCCTTGACAACTTTCTTTTCGAAATTGGCTTTAGTTGATGTGATGAGGGCCCTCAATTTCTTACTAATGCTGATCAGGGATGATTTTTCTACTTGAGATTTGGCCTTTTTTTGTACATGTCTCCTCCTTTTATTGTGTAGTTTGCTTATGGCTGGGGTCCACCAGACTGGTTTCTTCTTGCTTGAGGAAGGAGTCTTGGTTTTATTTGGGATAGCACGGTCCATGCAGTCCTGAAGATGTATATAAAGTGCCTTGGTGTAGGATTCTGCATCCTGGATATCATTATCCTTCTGCAAGGGAATAGTGAAGCTTTCCACTTCTGACACAAGTAGTTTGAAGTTTGCTTTGGAAAGGTTTTTTACAATGGTTTCTTTGACTGGGGGAGGTGGAGGGGTGAGGATGTCCAGGGTTATCAGTTTGTTGTCTGATCTGACCAGAGAGGGAGTGATAATGGATGTGGTACAATGGGCGCCCATATTTGTGATGGCTAAATCCAATATGTTGTCCCCTCTAGTGGGAGAATATACCAGTTGTTCAAGGGCATTTGAATTAATAAATTCTATGAACCGCTGGGCATAGGAGTTAGAACTTTGGTAGTTCGCCCAGTCTATACTAGGGTAGTTGAAATCACCCAAAATTATGGTGTTGGGTAGGACCTTTATATTTTCCAATGCCTTAAGGAATGCTGAGTGAGCATCCTGGGACATGGTGGGCGATCTATAACAGGCTACGACTTGAAATGTGGTTTTGCCTGCTGATAGTTGCGCATGGATGATCTCTGGGGCATCATGCTGTGCCACT
Organism: Protopterus annectens; assembly: GCF_019279795.1. Classification (NCBI taxonomy): domain Eukaryota; kingdom Metazoa; phylum Chordata; order Ceratodontiformes; family Protopteridae; genus Protopterus; species Protopterus annectens. The sequence goes on along the minus strand of NC_056733.1, from coordinate 1,876,811,191 downwards.
AATCTGGAGATGTGGGTATCCTTGATGAATATGGATACACCTCCGCCCTTTGTACTGTGATCTGGTAACTGAGGCCGGAAGGTATGATATGAATTGTAACCTGGTAGTGCTGGGGTGCTCTCTGGAGCCTTGAACCAGGTTTCCGTCACTTCACAAACATCGATTTTCTCCATACTGAGGAGTGCCTCGAGTGCGTGCATTTTTGAGGTTGAGACATCTGGCGTTGAGTAGCATTACCCTTAGTTTTTGGCTGCCTGTGCTGGTTACGGTGGTTGGTTTGTCCTTTGAGCCTTGCCTAAAAAAGGCACTATGGGGACGGCAAGAGCCTTGGCCAGTGTACGAAAGCCTAGGGGTGACCGGTGCAAACCATCTCTGGTGAAACAGCGAGGCTTGTCTATTATGTCATCCCAGGCAGACAGACACTGAATCCCCTTAGAATGACACCAGAAGCTTAGCCAATTGTTGAAATTGATCATTTTGTCTTTGTATTGAGGTTATAGCCTGGTACTGCAAGGGTGCTCTCTGGAGCCTTGAACCAGGTCTCTGTCACTGCACAGATGTCGATGTTCTCCATTTTAAGATTTAGACTTCTAGCATCGAGTAGCATCACCCTCAGTTTTTGCTTGCCTATTCAGGTTACTGTGGTTTAGAGGTTCATAGGTAGGTACTAGGCTATCTGCCCGAGGGCATTTATAAGCCTAGCCAGTGTGTGTCTGCTTTCGCTATCCCATTGATTAATTTACTGAGCCTCTGTCAAGCAGAGCCAGTGAAGTGATCCCAGGGGTGTATTTTTTGTTACCCATCCACTTGTCAAGGCTTCTCTTGGAGAGTGTTCATGAGAAGCTCTGCCTAATGTAGTTTGGAATTTTGTTCCAAAGCATGGGGAGTCTCTATGATGGGAATCTATCCCTCCAGCATGTTCTATTTATTGTTTAGCTCACTAGAGCGCTTGGCTCGCAGTGACTTGGATTTCTTTAGGTGGAGCATGTCCATCAATTCTGAGTTGGACATGGTTCTGTAAGTCAGGCAGAGATCACCTCTGAGTAAGCGATATGTCACTGAGTACAGCTGGAGTTTTTTCAGTCGGGCTGCATAGGACATATGTTTGAGGCCAGTAATCCTCTTGGTGAGGTGCTTTAGTGGTCTTTCCAGCTTTTGGAAATATCTTGTGAGGTACATCCCAAATGGGGCATTGTACTCTATGATGGGTCTGATGAGTGACGAGTAGAGGGGCACTATAACCTCTTTATTTCTAGATGCGAACCCCTTAGTAATTTGATGGACCACATAGAAGGATTTCCTAACTACTTTGGCAATATGATTGTCAAAGGAGAGATTGCTATCTACCTGGGTCCCCAGATCTCTTATTACCCCTTCTGTATTAAGGGGGCTACCGCCTATGTGGTAATTTGTGGGCGTTGTCTTTTTCCCAAATGGGATGACTGCATTTTTTGGCATTTAGCTTGAGGCCATGACTTTGACACCAGGTGTCTGTCTCAGTAAGGCCTTTTTGAAGGATGTCCGTGTCAGCCGGAGAGTCAATTATGGCTCCCAGTTTGCAGTCATCAGCGAACTTGGTTAGCCATAGTCCTCCTGTGTTTGCCTGTACTTCTGAGAAATATATGCCGAACAGTAGGGGTCCCAGAACTGAGCCTTGCGGGACAACACTTGACTGGTTTAGAGTCGGACCTGGAGCCTGCTATTCTTACCATGCGAGTTCTGTCTTTAAGCCAGTTGGCAACCCATCTTGTGATAGGGTTTATGTTCAGGCTGGTGAGTTTTTCTATAATACCTGAGTGAGGAATGGTGTTGAATGCCTTGGAGAGATCAAGGTAGGCTGTGTGAACCACCTTTCCCTCTTGTATGGCCTTGGTGACTGTCGAAGAAGTCAACCAGGTTTAGTAGGCATGATCTGCCCATAACAAAGCCGAGCTGGGTTGGGTCAAGTGTTTGGAGGTTCCCAATGTCTTTGTTAATGAGTTCCATGATGATGTGCTCCATAGCCTTGTAGACCAGGCTAGTCAGGCTTATGGGTCAATAGTTACCAGGGTCAGTTGTGGCCCCTCCTTTGTGGAGCGGAATAACCATTGCTGTGCGCCATTCTATGGGCACGTTGCCTGTGGAGAGGCTGAGGTTGAACAGCGTGTTTAGGTGGGGGGTTAGTTCGTTCTGTAGTTCATGCAAGACGCAGCCTGGGACACCATCTGGCCCCACTGATGCTGTGTTTTTGGCTTTTGAAAGGGCTGTTTTCACCTGTGCTGCTGTGATTTCCGGGACACTACACTTTTCCGATATTGTTGTGGACCATTTTGAAGGTGAGAGGGAGGTGAAGTTTGCACTGAATCTATCTGCCAGGATGTTCGCAATATCAGTAGGTTTGGTATATTTTGTGCTATTTTGCACTAGCTCAGAGCATATCTGAGAGTTGCCACTTAGATTCTTGACATAGCTAAAGAAGGCTTTGTGGTTATCTTTCAAATCCTTGGCTATTTTTCTTTCAAAGTTAGCCTTGGATGATTTTATGAGGGACCTTAGTTTCTTACTGGTAATGATCAGGGATGTCTTTCCTTCTTGGGATTTGCTTTTTTTCTGAACTAGTTTCCTCCTTTTGTTGTATAACCTGTTTATGGCAGGGGTCCACCAGACTGTTTTCCTTCTCTTAGGGGAGTGAGTCTTGGTTTTGCTGGGAATGGCACAATCCATGCATACTTGTAGGCGCTCATAGAGTGCAATTGTAAAGGATTCTGCATCTTGGGCAGTGTTATCCTTTAGCATGGGGGCTGTGAAACTTACCACCTCTGCCTTAAGTAAGGTGAAGTTTGCTTTAGAAAAGTTTTTCACTGTGTTTTCCCTTGGTTGGGGGTGGTGGTGGGGTGTGGACATCCAGGGTGATTAGTTTATGGTCTGATCTAACCGAGTTGACCTCTGGTACGGAACACCTGTTGCCCATGTTGGTGATGACCAGGTCCAATATGTTGTGCCCTCTGGTAGGGGAGTTTACCAGCTGATCCAGGGCATTTGAGTTGATAAATTCCAGGAAGTGCTGAGCCTGGGAATTTGTACTCAAGTAGTTTTCCCAGTTAATGGTAGGGTAATTGAAATCGCCCAATATCAGGATGTTCGGTAGGACCTTCATGTTTTCCAGTGTCTCCAGAAAGGCGGAGTGGTGGTCCTGGGTCATGCAGGGTGATCTGTAGCAGGCCACAATTTGCATTGCAGATTTGCCCGATGTTAGCTGCACATGGATGATCTCGGAGGTATCATGCTGCTCCACTAACCTGGAGGTGTGGGTATCCTTGATGAATATGGATACACCCCCTCCTTTTGTGTTTCGGTCTGTGTTCTCTGGCCGAAATGTGCGCTATGAGTTATAGCGCAGTAGTGCTGGAGTGCTCTCTGGAGCCTTGAACCAGGTATCAGTTACTGCACAGATGTCGACATTCTCCGTACTTATGAGTACTTTGAGCACATGCATTGTGAGATTTTAAACTCCTGGTGTTGAGTAGCATAACCCTCATTTTTTTTACTTGTGTTGTTTACGGAGGTGTTTTGAATTTTGAGCCTTGCCTAAAAAAGGCACTATGGGGGCAGCAAGAGCCTTGGCCAGTATTCAAAAGCCAAGGGGTGACAGGTGCAAGCAGTCTCTTGCGAAGCAACGTGGCTTGTCGAGCTTGTCATCCCAGGCTGACAGACACTGGGTCCCATTTGACACCAGAAGCTTAGCCAATTGTTGAAATTGATCATTTTTTCTTTATACTGAGGTATCATTCTTGATGAGGGCAGGATGCTGGTTAGGGTCATACCCGCCTGGGCTACATGATCAGAGAGCTCTTCCATGTCTCTTTTCATGTAGTCCAGGGAGGTACGTCTCGGGTCATTCACACCAACATGAACAATGACAGAGTCATATTTGTACTTGTTCTGGAGTGACCTGAGTGCTTGTGTTATGTGGTGGATTCTGGCTCCCGACAGGCAGCAAATAGTAACCTTCTCCTTGTCCAGCCTAGTGAGTGGGGCATCAGTGTGCCTGACTATTGAGTCACCTATTACTAGTGTGTTAGGTATGTTATTTCACCTTAAGGGCTGTGATTGTGCAGCACATTGATTTTGTGTTTTATGTGTTGTCTAGTTTGTGACGGGAGGTGCAGGTTTTGTGGGTGTCGTCTTTGCAGCTCTCTGCTTTTGCAGGTTTTTATTTAGAGCCTCTGAGTATGGTTTTGTGTATTTGTGTAATTTTTGCCAGTGCTGGTTTCGTAGGTCTATGTGAGGCTGGAGGTGTGGTGCAAGTGTTAATCTTGGTGAATTTGTCATTTGAACCTTGCCTAAAAAAGGCACTATAGGGGCGGCAAGAACCTTAGCCAGTATCCGGAATCCCAGGGGTGACAGGTGCAGACCATCTCTGGCAAAGCATTGTGGTCTGTCGACCATGTCATCCAAGGCAGACAGATACTGGATCCCTTTAGGATAACACCAGAAGCTTAGCCAATTGTTGAAGTCAATCATTTTGTCCTTGTACTGCGGTGTCATTCTGGGTGGTAGAAGAATGCTACTTGGGGCTAGGGTCATACTTGCCTGGGCTACAAGATTGGAGAGCTCTTCCATGTCTCTCTCCATGTAGTCCAGGGAGGTGCATCTCAGGTCATTCACACCAACATGGACAATGACAGAGTCATATTTGTACTTGTTGTGGAGTGACCTGAGTGTGTGGGTTATGTGGCGGATCCTGGCACCCGACAGGCAGCTGACAGTAATCTTCTCCTTGTTTAGCTTGATGAGTGGGACATCAGTGTGCCTGACTATAGAGTCACCTATGACTAGTGTGTTTGGTACGTTGTTTTGCCTTATTAGTTGTGGTTGAGTGGCACACTGAGTCTGTGGGCTATGTGTCATTTGGGTTATGTTGGGTGGTGGAGGTTGTTTGCATTTCTGCTTTGGAGGTCTCTGTTGCTTGAGCAGATTATTATTGAGAGCCTCCACGAATGTTTTTGTGTTTCTGTGTGTGTATTTTGGTGGTGTAGATTTAGTGAGACTATGATGTGTGGTGTGGTGCAAGTGTTTACCTTCTCCTCTTTTCTGTCAAGTTCAGTCTTGGTTGGAGAGAGATTTACCTCCAGTTTAGCTAGATAAAGTGCATCTCTCACAGGTTGTAGTGTCGGGTGGTAGGAGGAGAGGGGTTGTCTGTGTACATGAGGCATTTTGTATGATTTATAATCCGGGAACAGCACAACTTTATTTGCATCACCTCATTCACAAAGGGCGTTGTGTGGTCTTTCACACTGGAAAAATTACTAACTGGTAGTAGTCACTGGCAATTGGCAATGTTCTATAACTTGTTATGAATTAGATAGAAAAGGAATCCAGTTATGAGTGCATTGATTGACCCACAGGGAAGACGTAACACTGTACTTGTGTTATAGGGTCCTTCTACTTAGGCTGAACTAAGTCTACTAATGTTTCTGGGACTTTGAACCACCCATGGTTCTGGCCAAGGCAGTTTTCCTGGGACCTTCTCATCTGTATTATCAAAATATAGGAGTGAGCATTTGGACTTTTTTTTTTTCCTCATCTCTACCGTCTTATCAGCTGTATCAATCACAACAATGGGTCAATTGTGCTGCATCCTGATCGGAATATGTGCTGCTCATCACCCTTGCTACACTGTACTACCCTGTGTATCCATTCACCCTCTCCATAAGTTTTTTGCGGTGTGACAGGATTTTGAATGTTCTGTAGGGATCACAGTGGTGGATATCCCATTTCTTCTTGTAAACTGGCACAAGTACGGTGATCCTGCAGTCACCTGGGATATGCCGTTCTCTCCACTCTGTTACAAGTAGCTTCTGGAGCCAATTTGCTCATATCTCAGCAAGCATGTTTATCATATCCACTGTGACATTTACTGAGCCTGTAGCTGTGCATGACTTGAATTTCCTTAGTGAAAGTTTTACATCTTACAGGGTGGTATCCTGTTCTTCTCATGTTGTATCCTGTTTCTGGGGCAGTGGAGCATCTGTGGTCGTTATCGTGATTGGTAAGCTGATTTAAGTACTTCCTCCATCTTTCTTTGATGTACTGCGGACAGGAGAGCATGTTGTTGCTGGCATCCCTCATGAATTGTGTCTGTCCGTCTTCTCTGTCTGGAAGTAATGGCCTTGCAGTCTGATTTTTTTTGTGGCACCTACCAAGTCTGTTTGCATGTCTAGTGCCTCCAATGCCCTGTTCTGTGCTAATGCAACTCCTTTCTTACCTTCATTGTTAGTCGATCTCTATTCCTTCCTACCCTGGGTGGTCATTCCAATCTCCCACTTTTGTCTGGACTCCGCATTTCTTTTGCGTAGATCCTGTACTGCTGCATTACTCCACATGCTTTCCTTTATTACTTTATGGAAATACATGGCTAGGCCACAACTCATTTCTGTAGTCCTCACACATGCAGTTTTAAGGTTCTGCCATTCGTCAAGTAGGTTCGCAGAGGATAACTGTAATCTCTGGTTATACTGCAATACCCTTTCCTCACTAGGCGAAATGTATCTGAGTTGGATATTGGCCACTCGTGTACGTGGACTTGTGACTGTCTTACTCAATCATGTGTTGGCTACTATCAAGCCATGATGACCCACCAACGAGGAGCCAGACAGTGCTGATATCCTGTTCTGTCTGTTACAATAAATGCATTGAAGTCACTCATCAAAACAGATTCATGATGCCCAGCTTTATATAGTGTCTGACTACAATCTTTGGCTCGCCATCACAACCCTGCAGTGGGGCATAGTGTAGTATTCATAATGTCAGCCTATCCTTACACTGGAGTCTGATTGCCATGAGTCTGTCACTAATTCTGACTTGATCCCTCACTGCCTTCTGAAGCCCTTCTCTCACCACAATTCACAGATGATTTCTAGACTGTCTGCTCCCAAAGTAGTAAACTGTGGATCCCAAGCCATGTGCCTTTCCTGCACTGCCCTTCCATCTAGTCTCCTGGAAACATTGGATGTTCATCCTCCACCTTAGCATCTTGTCATCCATGTCCAAGCTGTATCCTGTCAGTGAACCTACTCCAGGCTAGCAATTCACAGTTGATGTTTGACAGGTTCATAGATTATGCGTCTTTCAGTTGCTCAACACAGCTACCAGAGGTAACCCAGGATGGGTAACTACAGTCCAGCCAGCCAGTAGCTTATTGACCAGTGGCTGCTGAGTTATGTGGCAGGCACACAGACAATAGTGGGCACATACACGTTTAACATAATTTATGCTTTTGGTAGTGGATGAAAAATGACAGGAGTAAGCAGTAGAATTCCTATTTAGCACCCATCCTTGTTGCCACAACAGAAGCAAGGTTGCATGGTGATATCCTAAAAGGAAGAATATTTTTGAAAATATATACTAAGGGGGAGAAGACATTGGAAAGGTGCAGAGAGTACTGTACATATGACAAAGGGTCATATAATTAGCCAAGAACTGTTGGGGAGAAATGATCACTAGTGATTAGAGATGCTGATGCTAGGTTGTTGCACATGAATTCATGGAATCTACAGTGGTATTGCAGAAGAAAGGGGTTTCCTAGGGTTGCTTCATAAGTTGTTAGTTATGCATTACAGGTGTTCATTTAGCCTGAAAACACAGGATTGGGTTTCAAGTCTTCTAACATTTTCCATATAAGGTGTGTTTGTCTATGTATTCATTGTCTGGAAGAAGAATTTTGCACCAGGTGTGCATGCCTGACGCTTTACATTGTGGTGTAAGTGTACCCAGAAGACAGAGCGATACTGTTCTGTGGGCTGATGTAGACATAAGGGGAGTTAGGATGACTGCACTTCAGTATTTTTCTCAGTTGTGTTTCTCAGTTGTCCACTGAAAATGGGTTGCTTACTGTCAATGCAATGCAAATAGTTAATAACCTTTTCTGTTTTACAGTTATTTTGTATTGTGATTGTTATTTAATATTTGTATATTGTCACTTTATCTTTACTTATGTTTTCTGGGGCTTTCCCCCTCGGGTCTCCACTGAAAATGGGTTTGTTTGCAAACTCAGTTGGACAAACCCGGTTAAATGTGAAATAAATAAATAAAATTGCCACAGTATAGTGTGAACAATAGTCATTGTCACCCAAAATGCCTGCCATCCGTTTGGTGACTTGCCTTATGTTACATGACTTTCGTAAACAGTTTGGTACACTTGTAAGGAGACCAGTATTTTGAAGTCAGATGGTGAAGTGGAATAGTGATTGCACAAACATGACTGTCCATTTGATTTGAGCTACTTTATGATGACCTGTTTATGCTTGGATATAACTGCTTGGCGACACAAGAACTATTTAAGTATATAAAGCTATATCAAACCCAGAGCTGTTGGACATGCTGCACCTAAAGAAATCCCAATCCCTCCGAGCTACACGCTCTAGGGCCCTAAACCCTGCCACCACAATAAACAGGACATGGTGGAGGGATAGATTCCTGTCCCAGAGACTATCCATACTCTGGAACAGGCTACCCATCTATGTCAAGCAAAGTTCTTCATTAGCACTCTTCAAGAAAAATCTTGATGAGTGGATGGGAAATAGGAAATACACCCCGGGGATCACTTCTGTGTCTCTGCTTGATAGTGGCACAGGAAAATAACTTTCTTGGGTGGCGTAAGCCAGGGAACCTTGTTGGCTAGGCTTACGTAGGCCCTTAGGCCGATAGCCTAGTACCTACCTATGAACCTAATATGTTGTTTTTTTTTTTTTGGTTTAAAACCTGGTTTACTAAATGATTCAGCTCTTACCTCATCTGATGCTATTGTTCGGATTCCTGTGAATATGCTAAGCCACTGTCTGTGACTTAGGGTTCCCATTCATATTCATCACACCTTCTTCATCTTCTGTTGCAGAACAGTCAACTGAAGTTATTCACTGAGGAGTCGTGATGTCTGTATAATGAATTCATCTCCTCAGCATGATACCTGTCAGTTCAGTTTGCCCCTTCCTGTACTTGAAGCCAGACTCTTATTCATCAGGCTTCACAAGTTATGCACTTGTAGATGCTAACATAGCTGAAGTGTGTGTTAACATAATTGCTCTGGATTCTAATTCTAGAGAATTTCTTATTTTTGTTGCTATGCATTTTGTGGCCATGGGCTCTTGTACACTTCCTGGCTTGAATGTAATTTGATTTTTCAGCTCAGCTATTTATAATCCAAAGTTTGCCCTTTGCATCCTTTTTTTCTGTCTTAAAAGACTTAGACCATCCCTGTAAGACATATTGAGTTGGAGTTTGTGTATAATCCTACAAACTGTTCTTTGCAGCTCATTTGTTTTGTTAATGTTCCTGGGGAAAAGGGGCCTCTCATGCTTTATTCCTGCTGTAGGAACTAAATTCAAATGGTTGAATTGCAACAGTTATGATTACACAAAAATGACTGTTGTGCAAAACGTACTGTTAGAAGTAGTCTGTTTTATCTAGCTTCTTGGGAAATGTTACATTCTGCATATTGATGAATATCGGGATGTGGCAACCTGGAAAAGAAAATAAATTTGAGAGTGAGCAAGAACAATATGCACAATGTTTGGAACAGCGGGAGTAGGCAGTGCATAGCATGAAGTAAAGAATATTTTAAGTTGCTTGAAAAACATCATGCCAGCAATGCATATGTGCACATAAAAGTAGTAGCAACTACAAGTAGAAGGACACATCAGTAACATGCGTAAGGGATAAAAATGCAGAATACTGCACATCTCTCTAAGGCAAATATGACCATTCATAATGATCAGAGTATGCTTTGGCAGTCATAGCTAAATCTGTCTGGCTGAGATTAACTGTTATCTGTGTATGTCACAGGCATGTTTAGAGGAATACTTGACACCTTTACAGTAAGGATTATTAATAGCATATTTGTACCTTGATTTACTGTGAAAGTGCTATTCAGATGAAAGCAGTAAGGAGAAGAGGTGAGGGAACAGTTTGAGGCACACCAGGCTGACTGAAAGTGCCTGACGTATAAAGCCATGTCCAACCCAGAATTAATGGACATGCTGCACCTCAGAAAATCCAAATCCCATCGAGCTACGCGCTCGAGGGATTTGAACCTCAGCACTGAAATAAATAAGACATGCTGGAGGGACAGATTCATAACCCAGAGGCTCCCTTCACTCTGGAATAAAATCCCAGTGCAAGTTGGGCAAAGTCCCTCACTGACTCTCTTCAAGAGGAATCTTGATGAGTGGATGGGAGATCGTAGGTTTACTTCGGGTATCACTTCTGTGTCACTGTTAGACAGAGGCACAATAAACTAACCTCAAAAAAGGGCATAGTAAAATTCATGTAAAATAGGTAGCGAAAGCCAAACACACACTAGCTAAGCTTACAAATGCCCTAGGGCAGATAGCCTAGTATGAACCTATGAACTCTGTTTGATGTGCATTGTCATTCAAATTAACTAAACCTAGCAGGGCAGGAAATGTGAAAATCTTGCTGGCTGAGGGTGGGAATATGGGAGGAGTAATTTGGGAAGGAACACAAGCAGATCAAAGTTGAATGCCTAAAGTCTTGTTTTCTCAGCAATGAGCTGCTAGTTGTGGAGTCTTTTTTTCACAGAATGTGTAACACATCAGCAAGAAACACATTTGTAAGAGGCACTGCATGACATACATGATACTTTCACTAAGGCCTCTCGAAGTTAGCTGCTGTTCTGTGTTCTTCCATTCTAAGTGATTGGAACTGCCATATGACAGCCCAGCTATGGGCACTGTAATCTCAGAAACAGTGGACTCCCAGTGTATCACAGGGAAGATTTTTCTTTAGAAGGAAACAAACTCTCATCAGGATGCCTGCCCCCAGGAGGTCAGTCAGGGGTGCAAACTGAATAAAATTACTAGCGACTACTTCTGTCTGGGACATAGAGGTTTGTAATGAGCCAAACTTAAGGAAATGTTATACAATATATCCTTTTAAAATGTTTTCCCGTAGTTGTCCTTTAAAGAAGTAGGTTGACTGATATGTTTACCTTAAGGGGCTATCCCAAGAAATTGTTACTTGAGATTTAAGAATGAGGTATATTATACCAGAGGAATGACAGGTTTTCCCCCTTTTTAGGAAGAGGTAATTACATTGTCAATAAAACACGTGATGAGGATTTTAATAAATGTTAAACTATGTTGTTGACATTTGGGGGTGAGACCACTACTATAAAACAGCTTATAATAAATCGTTGGAAGATTATTCAGTGTGATGTCACTATTAATAAACGCTTAGGTAATCAACCCCGTGATGTGTATAAAAGACACCCAAATATTAAGGAGAAGTTAGAATTGGCAAATGTAGATACATACGAGTGACACCTCCAGGTGCATCTGCAGTTAACTCCTACAGATGCATCTAGGCGTCAAATATTGCTTGTTCATATTTGCATCAATAATTCCAAAACCATGCTATGTACAAGGTTTTAAAAGGTTTCGTCTTAAAGCTTAAACAGTTGCAAACTCAACTGCATTAATATTTGACCTTTATCTACTGCAGGTAAGTAGAATACTAATGGTTGTGTTTATAATAATAAATTATATAGATATAATTTTCACATTTAAATATCACAACAACCAAGTAACACATACCGAACTCCTTAGCCTCATGAATGCTCTCCGCTAGAAGAATAAAATGCTGCTATGTGTGCGTGCGCCCTCGTGTGTGTAATTTGAGTGGTTGCTAAGATATTGTAAGTTAACACTATTACATTTGTAACATTAACATTTTGCATACTGTGACTTATAAAAGTTGTTTTAAGACTTAGAACTTAAAGAATATTACTACTGTAAAAATAATTTCTGCTGAAGTGTTTGTCATTTATACTTCTTTCATAACCACCATGGTTTGAGATATGAACATTTGTTTGAAATGTGAGGACATAATTTGATTGTTAAAAGGCATATTCTCTGCCTGTTGGAAGTTATAGTGCAAACTTTCTGAGCTCCATTGTAGTGAATGAGTTAAGCAATAGGAGGTTTAAAAAATACTGCTTTTGTAAGCAATGTAAATGCTTGTATGAGGGGAAATATTAAGGTTGAAGACCGTGAACTATGAGTTTAAATTGAATTAAACCTGAGTTTGTAATTCTAAGGGTGTGGTTTATATAGCATTTTGCAATTTTTGCCGTGCCTATTATGTTGGTAAAACTGAACATGTGCTGTAGAAGAGAATTTATGAACATTGCTGTGATAGTAGGTAGTGCAAATTAGAGTAATGCCCTTTATAACAGTGCAGCGGTTTGCATTGTCGCCTCACAGCAAGAGATTCTCCGGTTTGATTCTTGGCTGGGGTGCCTTCTGTGCAGAGTCTGCATGTCCTCCCTGTGTTTGTGTGTGGGTTTCCACCGGGTGCTGTGGTTTCCTCCCATGTTACACAGGCATGCGTCTGGAGCATTTCTCCCCGGGCCTCTGCTGAAAATTGGCTTGTCTCAAGTCAGGCTTTCCCGGTAAACAAATGTAAAATGAATAAAAATAAACATAAATTAAATTGCCCACAAAATACTAGATTTTAATTTTTCAGTTTGGAACTGATTTTACTTAATCCTATGGATTGTCCCTGGGAATATAGACCTGAATGCAGAGTTACTGCGGCAGGTTAGGTTTGAATGCCTGCATATTTCCTGGCCTTAATGATGCTTTATCTTTAAGAAGTGTGCGCAATTGTGTGCTGCAAAACTGTAAAATTGTATCAAGGGAAAGTATTTTATGTATCAGGTTCTAAGGGAATTTTAATAAGTTTCTGTTTTTGAATGATTTTTATTCATGCACAGTTTATGTAGTGATTTTATTGTCTTAAAATGCAATTATTTTTTATGTTGGTTTGGTTTTCAATGACTGCATGTAACTGATGACATGGTTGCTGGTTAAACGATATTTAATCAAGTTTGTTCATTCTTATAAGACGTTCTGATGTCCTTATGTATATCGTACAAACCACTTCTTTTTAGGTTTGTATAATTAAATTTACATTTTTCTTCATATTCTGACATACTTTTCTGTGGATTCTAGTGCTGCCTCAAATTTGTATGTTTGGTTTATCCGTTTTTATTCGAGGTATTTTCCTCATTTTTTGAAACCTACTGTTAAGCATTTATGGCTAAGTTTGCAGATGACTCTAAACTTGGTGTCATTCAAAAACAGAATCTCAGAAATGCAGTTCCCTGGGGTGTAACATGCTCAGAAATCAATCGGATACAATAACACAACCCAGCACTGAAAAATACACACCACAGCACTCACATTCAGTGCATTTGATTTTATTTTTGGTTCATAGTCGCACAGATAAACCGGTTTCAGCACAGAGTTTTCATCAGTATTTAATCTGTGCAAACCAGAGAGACTGCCTTATATAACTGCCTAATGATATCGAACAGTGAGCAGTACATACAGAATTAAAGTGCAAAATGTTTAAATACCTTACTGTGCAGATGCAAGTACAGTTATGAATAAATTTATAAACCTTAAAAAATTAATCTTAAAAATGTTCATTTTAACCAGTTATACATCAGGTTCCCAACATGACAATCCATGATTTTTTTTTTTGTCCAAAATCTGTTACCAACCTTAATTTGACTCTCTTATAGATATTCTTTCTTTCCCTGTAAACCTTAAAGAAGCATTAGGGTGCTTAGATGTTCAGAGATTCTTGTTTTAAGCTTCTAGAAGTTTTATCCAGATAAAATGATGAGCATAAGACTGTAGATAAATAAATCATCCATTCACTCTGGGATGTAATCAGGCTATGAATACCAGTGTTTTTTGTTTACTACATTACTGGCCCCGTAGTGTCCACATGTTGAGCACCCCCCCTTAGGGTCACCAAGATCCTCCAAGAGGGACTTTCCCAAACCATTAGCTGGTGTCAAAACTATTGACTAAAATTCAATGTTAAGAAATGTAGAAAAGTGACCTTCACCAAGCAAGAAGTCACTTCTCGCTATCACATTGATGACACCTCTGAAAACTGATCCAGTAGTTAGGGCCCCGGAAATCTATTTAGACAGCAAACCGTCCTTCAATCACTGTATATCCATTATGGTAAGAGTTTTTTTTTTTCTATTGCACAGCTTATTACTAAGGGTATGGTGTCAAGGGCCAGAGATATGATCATTCCACTGTATTCTGCACTCATCAGGCCAGTCAGTGAGTATACTGCCACATTTGTTATGTACTTGTTGAAATAGCTGACACAACTTGAATGCCCACAGTGCTTTCTTACTAAAAAATCAAGGGCTTAAATCTTGAAACTTATGCAGACAGTTTAGAAACCTTGTTCCTCCTTTTGGTGTCATACAGGCTACCGAGAGGTGATCTCTGCCTCACGTACAGAGCCTTAACAGACCCTATCCTGTCAGACCTCCTACAGAGTCAAGTCCAATGGGGACACTAACACCTGCTCAAGATATGTCAGTCTCTTTTAAAGCATAAATAGAACATAGAGGGATGTTTGTGTATGTGTGTACATGTATACACACACGAGCATGACTGTATAGTTAGGTCAGCACAAACAGATGGTCAACAGGTGTGTGTAAGATCGACCATGCATGAGTAGGGAATTCCCTTTCCTCAAGGATTGTGTGTTTTTGACGTTAGTGTATATAATTAGCAGGAGATGTAGGGAGTATAGGAGTGCTTGTTCTCCCCACAAAAACATGTGTGTGGTTTAGTCCACTGCAGGGTAATTCCCGGAACATGTACAGAATGTGTCAAGATGTTCATCGTGTTACACTGCTGCAGTCATTACACTTGGGTTATCCTGCCGTCAGGCGGTTCCGCAGTCGGCCCGAGTTCCAAAGTCTTGGTCCGGTGTCGGTTGCTGTCGCTTCATCCCTGACGTTAGTGCGCCAGGGTAAGATGCATCCGACGCCATTTTCTTCAGTCTTTCTTGCCGCGCGGTGCGCAAGGCAGAAGCAGTTCGCAAGTGCCGGTCGGCCGACTACTGAGATTTTCGAAGTTGAATTTCAGATCCGAAGTCTTTAATAAAGCTAAGTACCCCGTTGGGGAAACTTTTTTTTTTGCCTCAGACCGATGTCAGAAAAAGTTAATAATTGTATTGCTTGTGGGAAGGAAATACCTCATAAGGACTTCCACTCTTACTGTATTCCATGCCTAGGCCCTGATCACGACGTCACTAGTTGTCGGTTTTGTGCTAGATTTAACAAACACACTATAAAAAGACGTTTTGATTTTGCTTTGCACTAGGTTCAATTATACGATGCCGTCAGATCAGCCGACAACCTCAATACCGAAAAAACGCAAAGACAAGGATAAAGACAGGCATCTGAGGTCCAAAACCGATGAAACCTCTTCTAGGCCAGTCGCCGGTTCGTCGGTTCACAGTGAGGTGCTTTGGCAGCCCCTGACACCCGCTACCGCAGAGCCACAGGCTGCTTCCGACTCCCACGTGGAGACATCTAGGCCTCTGGAAACTCAAGGTATTGGGCCTACGGAAACTAATCCCTCAGATGGGTCCAGAGCCGCTGAGCAGGCATCTGCTTCTGAGGGTGTTTTCAGACCTTCACAACTTACCATTAAAACAACAGCCAAGACAAAGGTACCATTAAAGACAAAGAAACAAGTACAGCATTCTCCTGGACAGTCCTCCATGCCAAAGAAACAGATGCTTAAAATGGCCCAAGACCTCATCACTCTAATCAGGGGTTCCCATCCCCCTCCTGAGAAAAGGCCTAGGCAGGATACAGACTATGACTCCTCTGATCAGGTTTCCATTTCCTTTGATTCCTCTTCAGACCAGGGATACTCTCTACCCCCCTATGAGGACTCTGATGCTGAAGAATCTGTCCCTTCAGCCTCTCCTCCTGAGGATTATTCTTTTGGGGAAACTTTACATACCATGAGGGAGCATTTCCATTGGGAAAGCCAGGATTACTCAGAATCCAAGAAAAGGCTCAGGGATTTCCTCTTATTGCCTCAACACAGGCCCCTGGCTATTCCGCCTGTGCTAGATATTGTGGATGATGTGTTCTCTGAATCCAGTTCATCTCCTGACTCTTTGCCCCCTGCTCCAGCCAAGCCAGATAGGTATTATAGAGTCCCTGACTCTCACAAGTTTCTTTACAAAAACCCTTCTGCTGATCCAGAAACTATTTCCCAGGGTCCAAAAGGGGTTAAGGCGTCCATTGCAAAAAATCCAGTACCCTCTGACAGAGATTCCAGAGCTTTGGATAGATGGGGAAAGAAAGTATACACTTCTGCAACTTTAGCAGTAAGAGCTTTAAATTGCCAGTTTCACATGCTTTAAGTACCAACAATATTTAATGGCTCAGTTTAAACAGAAAATGCTTGCAAGCACAGAAGCTCTTGATTGTAAAGAAATGCAGGATTTATTGCATGCAGTTGAACAGGTGGGAAAACATACTCTGCAATGTGGTTTTGATTCATTAGAGGCCTCTTGTAGAGCCGCAGTTACAGGTTCTGTGATTCGAAGACATGCTTTGTTAAAAGAACAAAGTTTACCTGATCATGTTAAGGCAAAATTATTGGATGCTCCTTTATAGCATGATACTTTGTTTGGTGTTAAGGCAGAAGAGGTGTTAAAGAAAATGGAGGATAAAGCTAAATCTATGCAAACACTCAATGATTTCTTACAGGTACAGCCACCTCGGTTTAGCAGAAATTGGCCAACAAGGAATTGGTCCTTTCCAGTGTCAGGCCACAGAGAGGCAGATACAGACGCCCAAGAGGCAGATCTCAACCCCAAGGCTCAAACAGACGACAGTGGGGCACCTCAACCCCAAAAGGTGGTGAGGACAAGTCTCAAACTTACAGGAAACGGTCACAATGACTTTCCCCTTCGTACGCCAAGATCGTCCCTTTTGGAAGCCCCCTTAGGGGGAAAACTAGCACTTTTTTCTCAAAACTGGCAAACAATCACCCAAGACAAATGGGTCCTGAATATTGTGTCTCAAGGTTACAGATTCCACTTTCATACTTTACCAAGGCCAAAGGAATGCCAGACCTGCCACAAAATCAATGGGCAGAGGCACAAAAACAAATTTCAGCCCTCATGGACATGAGCTATTCAAAAAGTACCACAACAGGGACAAGGATTTTACTCAATCTTCCTGGTCCCCAGAAAGGACAAGGCCTGGAGGCCCATACTAGACCTTTCAATTCTGAATACTTATACTGGATATTATGAAATTCAAAATATTGACATTACAGCAGCTTCTACCCATGCTGGGCAAGAAGGCTTGGCTTGTTACTCTGGACCTCAGAGAGGCATACCTGCATGTCCGTATCGGACAGAATTGCAGAAGATACCTCAGATTCAAAGCTGGTACAATGCGCTACCAATTCTCTGCACTGCCCTTTGGCTTATCTACTGCGCCCAGGATCTTCACAAAGTGCCTGGTACTAGTAATTGCATTTTGCAGACAAAATGAATTCAAATATATCCATATCTGGACGACTGCCTCGTTCAAGCAGAGACAAAGGACATTCTTCTACGGCATCTGGCGTTTGTAAAAAGGTTGCTAATTTCTCTAGGGTACACAGTAAATGAAAAGAAGTCAAAACTAGTGCCCTCGCAACAGATTATATTCCTGGGTGCCAGCTTAAATACAACGGCCCAGATGGCTTACCTCACGCCAGACAAACCAGTTCAACTAACTCAATATTTTCAATTGCTGGCAGGAAAGTCCCATCTCCCTGCAAGAAAAATTCTGCAGGCCCTGGGATTCATGGCATCCTGCATACTACTAATTCCATAAGCCAGACTGCATATGAGGAAATTACAATGGTACATGAAAAGTGTTTGGACTCAACACTCTCACAGTTTAGAAGCAGTAATACCATTTGATGGTGGGCACAGGCATGTCACCTAAACACCAGGCAGGCAAACTCTAACAACAGATGCTTCGGATTACGCCTGAGGAGCGCACATGGCAGGAAAATGCATTCAGGGCAAGTGGACCACAGACAAGATGCATCTTCACATCAATCAGAAAGAGATGTTGGCTGTTCAAAATGCCCTAACAGCTTTCAAGGACCTTCTACATCCAGGACAATTACTACTAAAGACAGACAACACCACAGTAATGTGGTACATAAACAAGCAAGGGGGCACTCATTCTTCTCCCCTATGCAGGCAAGCCATGACCTTGTGGAACACCGCTCTAACATATCAAGTTCACCTGCAAGCACAATTCCTGCCAGGAAAGAAAAATACTCTGGCAGACTATCTAAGCAGAAATATCATGGACCCTCACGAATGGAAATTGAATCCACAAATCTTCAGCATGGTAACGCAAAAGTGGGGATGCCCAGACATAGATCTTTTTGCCTCCCCACTGAATTGCCAACTACAAAAATTCTGCACAAGGACTTATCACAAACAAACATGGAAAGTGGATGCTCTTCTGTTCAGCTGGAAAAACCTAAAAGTTTATGCCTTCCCGCCACTGCCTCTCCTTTCAAAGGTACTCCTAAAAGCCAGACAAGAAAAACCACAGATGATCCTGATTGCTCCAGACTGGCCACGCCAGCATTGGTACCCTATCTTAAGGAACTTGGCTCAAGGCCCACCATGGATTTTGCCTCAAATTCCACACCTTCTGACTCAACAAAACAATCAGATCCTGCACAGTCAGCTCAAAACCCTAAACCTGGCTGCATGGCAGATACATTAGTCAAACAGACAACACCTCTCTCTAAAGCTGTTATGGATGTCATTTTGGAGGCCAGGAGGCCTAGCACCAGGAAAGCTTATTCCTCAGATTTTACAATACTTAACGGAGATGCTGGACAGAGGCCTATCCTTCTCATCAATTAAGATCCATGCCTCTGCCATTTCAGCACATTACAACACGGATCCTCCTTTATTCTCTCATCCCTTGCTAAAGCAGTACCTCAGAGGGGCTAAAAACATAAGACCACCCCGGAGAGCACCAACACCAACTTGGGACCTCAATTTCATTTTGGAAAAACTGACCCTACCACCTTTTGAGCCAGCCAATACAGCTGATCTAAAATTTTTATCATGGAAAACAGCTCTGCTCCTGGCAGTAACTTCAGCACGAAGAGTCTCAGAGCTACAGGCATTAATGGCAGTGGAACCTTTTATAATTTTTCATCAGGACGGGGTATCTTTAAGGACAAACCCTACCTTTATGCCAAAGGTAGTATCTAGTGTGGCTCTTAACCAAACTATCCATTTGCCAACTTTTTATCCAAACACCCAGAATAAAGGGGAGAAACTTTTGCATTCTTTGGACATACACAGGCAGCTACGCTTCTACTTGGACAAAACAAAGACTTTCAGGAAAACTGAGCAACTGTTTGTAGCATATGCTGCAGGATCACAGGGCAAGGTTATCTCAGAGCAGACTATATCCAAATGGATAGGACACTGTATTCGGTACTGCTACACAGCATGGAAAATCAGTCCCAAATAACATTAGGCCACATTCCACCAGGGCAACAGCCACTTCAACAGCCTTTCTCAGAGGAGTACCTACCAAGGAAATTTTGGAGGCTGCAACTTGGAGTTCAGTGCACACCTTTACCAAGCATTACCACCTGCCTCTTTACTCTAAATCCGGAGCAGGATTTGCCACTGCAGTTCTGCAGGGCCTCATAGCCAATCCTAACTCTTTATAGACTAGCCACCCAACCTCAGCTTTGGGATTCTACCCAAGTGTAGTGACTGCAGCAGTGTAACACGATGAACATAGTACAGTTTTGTACCTACCATAAATGTAGATGTTCGAGTGTTCACACTGCTGCAGTCCAGGTTACCCTCCCTCCATCCCCTCTGAACTAGCTGGACTTATCTATACCTTTCTATCCTATACAACCTTTGGGGTGTATTTGCTGGTAACTGAAGGTATTGTTTTTATTGTATATTTTTGATTAGCACATCTGGGGCAAGAAAAACTGAGGAAAATGGCATTGGATGCATCTTGTATACCCCTGGTGCACTGACGTCAGGGAAGAAGCGACAGCAACCGACACCGGACCAAGGCTTTGGAACTCAGGCCGACTGCGGGGACCGCCTGATGGCAGGATAACCCAAGTGTAATGACTTCAGCAGTGTGAACACTCGAACATCTACATTTATGGTAGGTACAAAACTGTACTTTTTGTTATTTTGACATTCTTAAGTCAATTATTTGAGTGTCTGTGTAGCTGGACATTCAATCCAATTTCTTACACCCATAGACCCACGCATACATATAAGTATAATAGAGAATACCACTCCTTTGGCACTGCCTTCCTCTACACATTAAGCAAAGTACATCTCTTATGTTATTCATATCTTATCTTGAAAGATGGAAGGGTAACCACCAGTTCACCCTTGATATATAGCACCCTGTCCCTTGTGGATCAGGGTAACATATACATGATATTCTCATCTCTGAGTTATACTGTACTGAAAATATAAGGGCTTAAAACTTTATGGGAATGTATGACTAGCCTTCTACAAATCCTCATGAAGTACTTCAGTTTCTGCAAAACCAGGCCATAGAATGGATGGTAATCTTAGTTTTTTTTTTCTTACTCTTCAACAAAAAAGCAAATACCGTACTTTATTCCACAGCAAAAAAAAAAAAAAAACTGCAACTGTTAAATGCAATGGATACAACATCACTGTGGTCTGGATTTGAACACATCCAAGTGTATGAAGGGGAGAGTAGTCTTGGCAGAAGCACAAACCATCAATGGAAATACTAAAACATTTCTCATTTTTTGAAGGATCTGATCTGCACATGAGCTGCAGCAGTTCTTGCAGGCAGAACACAAGAATTTCTTAGTGAGGTTTTGAGTGTGTGTGGACTTTTTTTATGTAAAGTTAATCATCAAGGGAGGAACCTCCATAGGACAGAATAGCATTATTTGTAGGCCAAAATTTCCAATGTACATGGATTTTTGAGCTCCTTGTTTTAGGATATTAAACATGCCTACAGAAAATAAGAAGGTTAAAGCTTTAAATGCTTTTCTGTTGACTGAAAAGGCTTTACTTGTTGAAGAAAAAGGAATTCATGCTTGGCAGGGATGTCGGAAGTGTAAGATGCCCAAAAATGATGGAATACAGTATTTCAGGGATGAAAAAAAAAGAACATGGCACACCTGAAGGGTTCACACATGCAGTGGAAAATGCAGCTTCTTTACAAAATCGTAAAAAAAACATCACCAGTTCAGAGAGAGTCCGAAAAAGTGACTCCTTTACCCAACCCCCCCTTTTCTTAAGACTAATGAAACATTAAGGTGGGTTGCTTGATGGAATTCTAAGGACTGTAGTTTAATTTCTTGGAGTAGCAGACCTACATCTGTGAATGTGGATGAATATATACTAAAGCCAAATTTGCAGTACCTCACAGTATTCACCCTTCTCCTGAGTATATATGAGGTATGGGGGGCACAGCTATCCCCCTTGAATTAAACATTTTTTTGGCTAACAGCAAGGTCTTATATTGAGAGTTTAATCTTTATTACCAAATGGACTTGGACACCCTGACATTCAGAACTTTCCCAGCCTCCTGCTTACCTACAATGTTGTGCAATTAAGGACAATACTCCAGATCTCCTTTGCTGCATGCTGAAGATTCACATCTGCAGAGAACCATAAGATATGGTTTTTATATTGTAGTGTTTCTATCAGAGTCTATATCACGTTGTCTAAGTTTTACAACTTCAAACGCTATAAGGTCAAACCCATATGTTCGAAGTTGTAAAACTTCGAAAACTTAAAAAAAAAATAATAAACTTACCTGAAGGTTGTCTGCACCCCCCACACCCTGCTCTTTAAATATGCCAACTCGTGAGATTGTGCTGCAGTATAGTAAAGGCACATCTTTCCTTTCCACACTGTACTGCATTGTAGTGGGGTCTTGGAGTTGGTATATTTAAAGTGTGGGGGGTGCAGGGGGGGCTTTTCCCCTGCTTACAACGGTCAGGTAATTTATTTATTTTTATTTATTTATTTTTAAGTTTTTAAAGTTTTTGAAGTTTTACAATCTCGAACATATAGGTTCGACCATATAGCATTCGAAGTTGTAAAACTTCGACAGCTTGATATAGACCCTTTCTGTCACACCTCTCAACATCTTTGTTCAGGAGCTCTGGACAAAGCAAAAAATGAGGATGGAGGATTATGGTCCAAAAATTTTCTTGGGTCTCTTCCCTGCTAACACCTGTAACTGGTAGAACACTTTTCTTTTAATGATTTTATTTTTTATTTTTTTTTTCTGTTCCTTGCAGGACAGTTCAGACTCCTGCCTTGACAAGACTATTGTTGAGTATGTAGCAGTTAGTGTTGATGAATTCCTCAACATATACTGCAGTGCTTCTGCAATGCCAAGAGGCCTTTAGTACCGAGTTCCCCGATATATTCTCCTTGGTGTTAGAGAGTTCTTTTGCCCCATAATTTGAGCTTTATCATTTTAGATTCGATCTTGACCTTGTTGGGGTTAACATTCTGTTGCTAATGCTGACTTTTTCAGTCCTTTACATCAGTGACTCCATTGTCGACCTCCGGACTGAACAGTTAATCACCTCCATTCCTTGGACCTGAGCCAATGTGGCCAGGTTCAAGATCTTTCTCTTAGGTCCTGATCTCGGTTGTAACTGGCCTTGGCACCGGTGCATCTCTGACTCCATTGGTCCAGGCCATAGTGTCACTGTCACTGTGGTGTGGTATGTAAACAAACGGGGAAGTAGTATCTTCTTTGCCGATTGGCACCCCTGGTATGGGATCTTGTTGTTCAGTATCAAGTACTTGACTCTTCGGGCGGTTTGCATTCCCTCAGGTCAAAACATTGTGGCAGGCACTCTGAGCATGTCCTTAATTCAATTCCACGAATGGATGCTTCACAGGGATGTGTTTTTTGGGCATTTTCTACCAGTGGGATACTCCTCAAATAGATCTGTTTGCCTTCCTTCTGAACAGACAACTTCCTCTCTTTTCTGCCAGAGTCCCAGGTCCTCTGGTATAGAAAGTGGATGCCCCCTCTCTCTCTTTTTTTTTTTTTGGAAGGGGATTTTCTTTGCTTTCTCTCTCCTTCCACTCATTCAAAACCTCCTTTTCAAAATTCAGCAGGATACCCTCAGAATATTGTTGATGACTCCTTTTTGGCCAAAACAGCATTGATTCCCTCTTCTGCATTTAGCCAAGGACAATCATCACAGGTTACCCAACAGGGTGGACCTACTTGCACAAGGCAAAGGATCTCTCATCCATCCCCACCTGCCCATGCTTCAACTGACTCTGTAGGTGATAGGATTTTAATTCCACACAGACACCTTTTTTTTTCCTGAGGACGTACTTGGGGTCCTGCAGGAGGCCAGGAAACCCAATACTGGGAAATCCTCTTTATCCAAATGGAAGAGGTTTACTGGTGGTTGTCTTTCTCATAACCTGAATCCACTTCTATGTATGTTCCTTTGGTTCTGTCTCATCTGTGTGAATTGCTTAGCACTGGGTCGGCTTATTCTTCTGTTAAGGCCCCCACTTATCAGCTATCTTTGTCTACCTTTATCTCCTCCTAAACAATTCCTTAAAGGAGTCCTTCATATTAGGCCTTCCAGAAAGCCTGTTCCTCCTCCCTGGGATCTTAATTTTGTTTAGGAGAAATCGATTCTGGCTCCTTTTGAGCTTGCAGCTTCAGCTTCCTTGCAACATTGCTGTTGGAAGACTGTTCTTTTGTTAGCCCTTACTTCTGTCAGGTGGGTGTCTGAGCTTCAAGGCCTTATGGCTTGTCCTGTTTTGGTGCTTCATAAGGACAGGGTGTCCTTGCATACTAATCCTTCTTTTATGCCCAAGGTGGTGAACAAGTTGCCCCTTAATCAGTTTATTCATTTGCTCACTTTTTTCTGTTCTCAATCTGCTAGTGAAAAGGTGCTGCACATATTGGATGTGCACAGGCAACTCAGATTTTATTTGGATAAAACTAAGACTATTAGGAAATCTGATCAGCTTTTTGTTTCCCTTCATCCCAGGTCCTTGGTATTAGCTGTATAAAAGCAGACTTTCTTGGATTTCAAAAGGTGTTTCTTTGTTATTCTTTTCATGGCAAGAGCCTTCCTTCTTCTGTAAAGACTCATTCTGTTAGTGCTGTAGATTCTCTTGGTGCTTTTTTCCAAGGGTTTGGATAACAGCTCTGTTCTTGAGGCAGCTACCTGGACTTTTGTGCATACTTTTACCAAGCACTAAAAGTTGGATGGAATTTTCAGACCTAGAGCTGGTTTTGCTAGAGCCATCCTTCATGGCTTCCTAGAGAGCTCTACTTGTCTTTCCTCCTCCCAAGTTTCTTCCTGAGCGTTTGCACTCTCCCTAATGCTATGAATACTGTAACAGTGAAGAGGGCCATCTACCATTATGGTAAGATTTTGCACAGCTGTACTTAACGTTGTATCATTATTTTACAGTAAATTATTTGAATGTACTGTGGAGATATTACTCTCTGATAATTGTAGTTTAAATTGCTATTAAATGTTATTTT
Organism: Protopterus annectens; assembly: GCF_019279795.1. NCBI lineage: Eukaryota > Metazoa > Chordata > Ceratodontiformes > Protopteridae > Protopterus > Protopterus annectens. The sequence continues at coordinate 1,876,786,728 of NC_056733.1, read as the reverse complement.
GTGGCAGTTTAGTGTGCTTAAACTGTGAGGAGCTAATTTTTCTCACTGGTTTGGCACATTGGTTGCTTTGAGGTTTAGACTTTTTGTACTGGAAATTCTTTAACTTCTGTCATGTGTAATACAATTCAGTACACACTTCAAACTGTTTTCATGATAACAGGACAGTTTGGCAAAGTTAATTGTGTAGGGATATGCTTATTACTGGAAACGTTAAGTGGTTATTTTGATACATTATCCAGAACTGTCAGTTTATTATTCTAGTTGGTGTTAGGATCTATCAGGTCAAGGGACACTAACTCTGGTCCCTCCATTAAATCCTGTTACACGTGAAAAGAAAAAACAAAACAAAAAAATATATCTCAGACTATGTATAGTGATTCTTCTGGAGCTACTGCTTGGCCCTCATTCCACTTCGTTTTTGTCCATTTCTCCTCTGGGATAGCTTTGCTGGCCACTATGGAAAGGGGTTTATAGACACATCCTCCAAGACTATTCATGTACCTTGAGCAAAGTATAGGAGAACCAAACCATTCAGGTACAGGAGTAGTCCAGTGCAAGAGACCCTTTACCAAACATAATACTCTGTTCTGAGGTATTTTATGTAGTAGTGAAGTTTGCAAGAAAAAGAAACAGAAGCTTCATTATACACCTGATAATCATTTTATAGCTGTTTATAATGCTGATGTGGTTTCCTTGGATAAGGGTTTTCTGCAGATAGCTAATTCTGGTGGTTGTGCTGTCATACATGGCTCTAGTGCTAGTTTAGCTAGAGACCTTATGGTTTCAGAGAATGATGAATCTTATGAGGGCAATTGTGATTTCGCAATTGACTCTAAGACCAGTCACTTTGATTCTTCAGAAGGTAAATCTGACCTCAAGTCGAAGCATGTTCACTTTTCCTCAGATGATTGCTAGAGTTAGTGAAGTTTTTGCCTGGGATCAGTCTGTAAAGGTGTACTATCAAAGTGTCACAGCTGAAGTGTGCGTCAATGAATATTTGAAAGTAAGTTTGCACAGGTTTGTATGTGCAAAAAAAAAAACAGCGAATAGTATTGTGCTTTCACTGTTGTGAATTTGGCATATTGAGTGGTGATAGCACTATAGTGGGGATCGAGAAATGTTACCCTTTCCCTCACTTTAGTGCAATCTCTGAGTTTGTATAAAGAAGTAGCAGGGGGTGTAGGGGGGTGCAGCTCCCCACATGGGAGGTTCAGGGGGGGTTTCCCCCTGCAAAATGTGTATTGTATGACACCGGATGTGGTGGTATGTTTGAAAAATGTCGACAATTCGATTTTGAGTTGTCAACATTTTTTTGTTCGTTCTTTTTCTCAGTTGCTGTCATGAGTTTCAACAATGTTTTTCGAGTATGTAAGTAATCGCAACAAACATGTTCGAAATTATGATAGTAAACCACCTGTAATTACCCTATAGCTAGTCGGGGTGTATAATCTTAGAGGCCAAAAAGCCCAATTCTTTGGCTATCCTCTGTTTCTCTCACCAGCCTTGAAATATATTTATAAATCTGCCATCAGGATTGCCAGTGTGCTTTCCAGCAGTCTCTTAAAAGCCTCAGACAAACTGCAGAGTTGTCTCTGATATGACAAGTTTCTTCTCATTTGACTACTGACCCATCTTTGGTCTTACCAGCTGTTTCCTCAGATAAAACATCCTTGGCTTCATATAATCCAGCACTTCCTAATAAAAAGGGAAATTTTTAAATCTCAGGGCAAAAGGATGTCTCTTTCTAGTAAATTATGTTTTATAATGTTAAATTATCAAGGCTGTTTGTGGAAATTTATTTTACTATATGTATACAGTTTGGATGATTTTGTAGCATACCTATCTGCAGAGTAATCTTATATTAATGAAATTTTCTAATTTGACTCTGGTTTTGAAAGTTCCTTCGAGAGGTGTGCTTGAATGTACAGATAAATCTCGAAAAATGCTGCGGTTTCTATTGTTTTAAGACTGTATGCTTAGTTACGTCATCAGAAGTCCTCTGATTTAAAAGCTGAAATTTTGAATGCTGCTTTTAAGTTCTGAATTGGTTTTTGGGGCTCTGTTACACAGATTCTCAAACAGTGGTATGATAGAGACAAATTAATGCATGAAAGTATCTAGGATGTAATGCATGGAGTATCTAGGATGTTTGATGTATCTATGTTCTTCCCATACAAGGTATCTTCCTTTATGGGACAGAACAAACAAAATACCAGCCAAATAAAAGTCAGGGATCTGAAAAAGAAATGTTAGGATCATTTTTCAAAACCAAAGAAGAGGGGTTCAATTTTAATAGAAAGATTATGTATGTTGCAATGCCCTGAACATAACAACAGGACAGGAATATGCAAAGATTCTTAAATAAGAAATGTAAATTTACTTGGATTGCTTTATATTAGTGTTCTAATAGGCATGTGCTGGTATAAATACAACTAGTGTAGAGCACACTAATATTATAGAACACACACACTGTATTAAGCTTTGAGATTGTAAAGCAAAGTTTTTATCTGTTTTAAAAGTGTTTTATGAACGATGACTTAAAGATGGATAGACAAAGTTTTATTTTATTTACTTTTACTTGACCATGCTGCACAACAAAGAATAATTTTGACATTGTAGAAGTACATTGTATTTAAGGTGTCTTATACCTTTAAGGAGAAGTGATGTCATGATCACTATAAATAGAAGGAAAGGGGCGGAGTACAAACCATTTGAAAACGTTTTCAAACCTTTAGAAACGAAAAGCGTTTTATTTGTGTTGTTTTAATTAACCAGTTGGTATCGCTTAATAAATATTTTTTACTTCAAAGCAATACAGAGTTGCTGGTGTTTGGATATAAGGTTTACATCACTTGGATACAAGCGCAAAGAAAGGAAATTTTGTCAGGTACATTTGCTATACTTGGTCTGTTTTTCTGCAGCTATTCCAGGCACCTTGGCAGATAACCCAGAATGCCAGTGAAACAGTGAGGAATTTGAATATCCACTGTTAAAGATAAGTAGGACTTGCACAACTGTACTTTCTCAGGAATATTCTACTCCACAAAGCACATTTGGTTATCCACCCAAAGAGGAGGTCTTGTGCATTAGATGCATTAGGGAAATGGGTTTGGGCATCCTTTTACATTTTCTTTTGAAGTCTCATAAAATGTTTGTTGTATATGCATCATCTCCAGTGAGATCTGTTGGATAAAACTAACCATGCTCAGAACAGGAGTAGAGTTTTTTAATTAAAAAACTGAGCTTCAGTCCCAGATGTCAGTCTTTTTGTCTGTTGATAACCTGACCATGTGCTTAAGTTCTCCAGATCTTTTCAGTTTTTAATACCATGGCTGGAATGGACCCCATTCCTAAGTCAGGGTATAATTAAAGTTTATGAAAGTAATATTGTTTCAGTCTTTGTTATCCAGAAGTGCTCTTTGCATTACCTGCAATTTGCCCAGAAATTACTACTCCTGCAATTCGTATGGAGTTGCATGTATTGCTAACATATGTAAATAAGCCACTATAGATTCTTTTAGACCCATTACTCCTACTACTGTTGGAACTCTCTGGGTGTCTTCCTTCTACATTGCTCTTGTTTCTACCTACAAATCTTGCTATTTTATGACTTTGCGTTTCTCTGTACATGAGACACTGTAATTGCTAGGTGTAGCAATTTCAATGACCAGTGCTACTTTTGCTTTTTTTCATGGACTACATTTGGTTTTCTGACGTCTGTTTTTGAACTGTTGGTAATGGGTGATCCCATGTGAATGTACACTTCTTTCTCTGTAATGCTTTGTGTTTCATGTTTCCAATTATTGTCAGCTACTTTTATATTGTAGTGTTTGCACAATCCCCAATGCAGCAATCTTGACACGTGCCTTTCAGTGTACATGCCCGCTGACATGAGCACATCATATCAAGTAACAAGGTGTGCTACTGTTTCCAATTCTTTACAGAACCTACATTTATCTGTTTGTCACATGTTCACTGGACTTTCTAAACCAGTGTGTATGCAGTCCAATGTCCTGGGCTGCCATTATTAACCCTTCATTCTTTATTTTCTTCTCCTCTCCTTAACCATTGCTGTATTAAATCCAGATCAACATGAGGTTGTTCCAGGAGATCTGTATACTTTCTACTATATTTATATGGCTTTTCCATATTTCTTTCTTTCTCATGTGATTTTTTTCATTATATTCTTTTTTTGACACATTCATTCAGTTGCGGTCTAATTTTTGTCTACATCTGGTTTGATTTCCATTCCCACTTGCCCCATGAATGCTTATGTTAAGCTAAGCAGAGACTTCCTCTCCTCATGTTGGAAAACTTTCACTATGTTTGGATGTGATGAGGTCAGCAGAAATGTGTGCACTCCCATGATTGCAGATCTATACATTTAATCAATTTCAAGGAGGCTCATGTATCCTTCAGAGCGTGGAATATAGAATCTTGGTATACACGGATTTTTATTTATCATTTGATGAGCATTGAAGCATCTTTGTTGATCTGTCCAACTGATCCCATACCTTTTGGAGCCAGTCTGTCACTCCAAAACTGTAAGTTGAAACAGGAAGTGCAAATTGGTTTATAGCTTAATTTTATTCCTAATTGTCTTCAGTATTAGTGTTAGTCTTCTGAAGTATTCCTTACTGAGTTTTATTCAGTTTTGTTCATGATTTATTGCTGATCCTTCATCAATTCCCAGATATTTATACAATCCTTCCTGCTCAAGTTCCTTTATATCCTGTTCCTGTCCTAGATTGATATCTTCTTGGTACTGCAACTTTCCTGCTTTAAACATTGCCTTTGCACATTTAAGACCAAATGTCATTCTTAAATCGCATGAGAAGGATTTAACTACTTGCAGTTCTGCTTTCAACTCCTTAACTGATTAATTATGCAGTTAAGTCATCCACAAAAAGTAGATGAGAAGTCTTTGTTTTCTGGGAGCCAAATTGTAACCAAGACTTAAATCTGTTAAGTAAATGGCTTAATGGGTTAAAGGCAAGGGAAAACCGCAGCAGTGATAGAATCACCCTGTAAGTCATCCCCCTATGAATTTTTATCTCTGGGATAATAATTTGCTCTTTGTTGTTGCTTAATTGCGAAGTAGTTTACAACTGTTTCATGGTCACAGTAATGTAATTGATCAATGTAGTCAGTATCTTGTACATATGTAAGCACTCCTTTATCCATGAATGTGGGATGCTGTCAAATGCTTTTTTAGATTCTTTCCCTTTTTACATTTCTTCATTATGACTTATTTAGCAACAAATAATCCTTTGTTCCATATCACTTATCTTTGTTACTGTTTTGTTCTATTAGTATAATTAAGTTTTCTTCTAAATGACTGTAAACGGCTGTCTGTAGCAGTTGCAGTTTATATTGTCAGGAGGCAAATTATTGGTCTATAGTTTTTAGGATAGCTTACAGGTTCACTTAAGGAATAGAATATTTTTCCTGTTAACCAGGTTGTTGTCTGTCTGGAATGTGCATGTAAGTAGTTCTTACTCTGGGCTAAATCCTTGTGTAAAAATGTTAATAGTTTTAGCCGGAAGTTAGGTACTGCATCTGATCCTGGGGTTTTCTAGTTAAAACTTTTCTTAATTTTTTCAATTGTTCTGGCTGTTACTTCATCACATTTCTATTCTGTTCATTTAAACTCCTTGCTGTTGCATTTAATTTTTAATTTTTCTATCCATTCAGCATCCTTATGTTCCACTGGATCTTCATAAATGTTTCTCCACAGTATGTGTATGTATTTTTTTTTTGGTGTTTCAGTTACTTTTTCTTTGCTTTCCAATTCTATGAAACTTTTGTGGGTCATCAGTGAATTGCTTATGTTATTCTTTTCCATTATATTTATCTGCATATCTTCTAAGTTTTTCTGCCTGTGCTGATATCTTTAGTTTAATATTTCCAGTAGTGTATGATCCTGACCTGTTCTGGTACTGTGCATTGCTTTTATCACGTCTAAGTATTTTTGTTGATCTGTTACTTCTGGTCTTGATTGTTCTACAGATACTCTTAGTGTTTCACTGTTGCAGTCATCACACTTATCTGCCTGCAGGTAGCCCTCAGTCGGCCCAAATACCAGAGACTTATTATTTCTGCGTCGGTTGCTGTCGCTCCAGGTCTGACGTCAGGTCATCAGGGGTATAAAAACAGGCAGCCGACGCCATTACATCAATCTTTCTTGCTGAGGAGCCCGAAGCAGAAGCAGTTTGCACGAGTGCCGGTCGGCCACTACCTGAGTTTTCGTTATCGAATTGAATTATTCTGAAGCTTTCTAAAGCTAAGTACGACATTGGGGATCCTTTTTTCTTTCTCTAACCGATGTCAGAAAAAGTTAACAATTGTCTTGCCTGTGGAAAGCAAATACCACACCAAGATTTTCATTCTTACTGCGTCACCTGTTTAGGCCCAGACCACGACTTCCCTCGCTGTCGGTTTTGTGCCTTGTTCAATGCCCAAACTATTCATCGTCGGGCCCTTTTTGTCGCTAAATACTTTCGTTCTCAATCTCCGTATTTTGAAATGGCTTTGGTAAGCCATCCGACTACCGATCTACCAAAAAAAGTAAGGATAAAGACAGACAGACTGCACACGTCCAAAGCTGCCAACGACGCTTCTGATAAGCTAGTCGCCAGTTTGCTGGTATTTGGTGAGGCGCTTTCGCAGCCCGTTATGCCCGCTTCAATGGATTTGCAGGCCTCTGAGACCCGTTAGGAGTCAGGTATGCTGCGAGACACTTCGGAACCTGTGGATGTCTCTACCGTGGATGGGTCCGAAGCTGCTGAGCAGGCACCGGCTTCTGAGGAAGTTCTTTGCACTACTGATATTCGACACAAACTGACGACTTCTTACAAGTCTTCAGTCCTCTGTAAAACTGCCGAGTTTCTAAGACCAAGAGTACATGCTACGCCTAAAAAAAGACCCAAAAGCATGCGCCTGCTTCCTTGCCACAACATCAAATACTTAAAATGGCAGAAGACCTTATTTTGTTGATTTAGGGAAAGTCAGCTTTCCTCTGCTAAGGGAAGAGACCTGTTCCCAGCAGCTTTATCAGACCAAGAGTCAGACTCTGAGGTATCTAATTATGAAGACATGCCTTTATCTGCGTATGAGGATTCAGATGCAGAGGAATCTATTCCCTCTGCTTCTCCTCCAGAGGATTTTTCTTTTGGTGAAACCTTACATACTTTGAGAGCATTTCCACTGGAAATGCCAAAACTATCCTCAGTCTAAAAACAGACTCTGAGAATTCCTAGACTTCACAACATAGGCATTTAGCAATACCCCCAGTCCTGGATGTTGTGGCTGATGTCTTTATGGAATCCAGTTTATCCCCCTGCTCCTAGGAAACCAGACAGGTACTACAGAGTTCCTGACTCTCTCAAATTCCTTTTCAGAAATCCTACTGCTGACCCAGAGGTAATCTCCCAGGGGCCCAAAGGTATTAAAGCAGCTACAGGTAAGAATCCCACTCCTTCAGACAGTGATTCCAGAGCCTTAGATGGAGTAAGAACGTATGCCAGTTTCACAGGCCAAAGCACCAACAACATATTATGGAACTTAAGCAAAAAATAGCTACCTTTAAGGACTTTGCAGAAAATAAAGAATTACAAGAGATTATGCATTCTGCAAGCCAAGTCAGCAAGCATACATTGCAGTATGGCTTTGATGCCCTAGAAGCATCTTGCAGGGCAGCAGTCACTGGTTCTGTACTGAGAAGGCATGCTTGGCTTAAGGAGCAGACCTTGCCAGACCTTGTCAAATCAAAATTACTTAGATGTTCCTTTGAATAAGGACAATCTGTTTGGCACCAAAGCAGAAGAGGTTCTTAAAAAGATGGAAGAAAAAGCTAAATCTATCCAGACAGTCAAAGATTTCTTGCAAGTATAGCCTCCTAGATTCAGTAGGCATTGTCCCTCAAAACATTGGTCCTTTCCAGCCCCCTCTGGGCTATCTCAAACTACACCCAGTGGAAACAGGCCCCCTAGACTATAGTCTCAGCGTATGCAGAGATCTAAGCAATGGAGTGCCTCCACTTCTAAAACAGGGAGTGCTAAGCCACCCCCTTACAAGATGAATTCCCAATGACTTCTCAACTCCACTCCCCACTTCTGCCCAGCAGCTTTTGACCCGAGGAGGAAAACTTGCCCATCATGCAAAAAACTGGATTTCCATTACCAAAGACCAATGGGTCCTCAACATTGTATCCCAGGGTACAAATTTTACTTCACTCACTGCCAACCCCAATAGGGTTCCCAGATCTTTCTCCAAACCAGTGGGAAGAGGCACAACAAGTTCAATCCCTGCTCTCTATAAGGGCAATTCAACCTGTTCCTGTGGAACAGAGTGGTCAAAGGTTTTATTCCAGACTTCTCCTGGTACCCAAAAAAGAGTGCCCAGTCCTAGATCTTTCCATTCTAAACACCTTCCTGGTGGTACCAAAATTCAAAATGCTTACCCTGCAGCAGCAGCTTCTTATGATGGCCAAAGATGCCTGGTTAGCTACCCTGGATTTAAAAGAAGCCTATCTGCACATCCCTATAAGGGACTCATGCAGGAAATATCTTCACTTCAGGGCAGGATCTATGCATTATCAGTTCTCTGCACTTCCCTTTGGCTTATCCACTGCTCCCAAAAGATTCACAAAATGCCTGGCTCTAGCAATTGCTTACTGTTGTCAGAGAAAAATTCAAATTTACCCATACTTGGATGACTGCCTGATCCAGGCAGACAGTCTGGAAATGCTGTTGCTGCACCTAACATTTGTAAAAAAAAACTTTCTAACCTCCCTGGGGTATACCATCAACAAAAATAAATCAAAACTAGTCCCCAGTCAAAAGATTGTATTCCTGGGAGCAAGCTTGGACACAGCATCCCAGATGGCATTCCTTACACCAGAAAAACAAGCCTATCTGACAGACTGTTTCAGTCAAATGGCCACCACAACCCAGCTGTCCACAAGGAAAATCCTGCTGGCCCTAGGGTTCATGGCCTCATGCATCCTACTAATTCCATATGCCAGACTGCATATGAGGAAACTTCAGTGGTACTTAAAAAGTCTTTGGTGCCAACATTCTCAGGACCTGGAAACAGTCATTCCTATCATACCTTGTCTAAGGACAGAGTTTCTTTGGTGGGCAGCAGCATGCAACCACAACAAGGGACTACCCTTCACTCAACCCCACACCGCCCAGACCCTAACCACAGATGCATCAGATTATTCCTGGGGGGCACACCTGGACAACAAGTGCATTATGGGCCACTGGAGCCCAAGTCAAATTCATCTGCACATAAACCAAAAAGAGATGCTAGCTTTGCAGCATGCTCTAACAGCTTTGATGTCTACTCTCACGGGGACCTCTGCTAATAAAAACAGACAACACCACAGTTACGTGGTACATCAACAAGTAGGGGGGAACCCACTCTTACCCACTGTGCAGGCTAGCACTTACTTTGGACATGCAGGTCCATCTGCAAGCTCAATTCCTGCCGGGCAAACAAAACTGACTGGCAGACGACATGAGCAGAAATCTCCTAGACCCACACGAGTGGCAATTAGAGCCCAGCACCTTCAGCCCTCTGATTCAGAAATGGGGTACCCCAGAGGTGGATCTCTTTGCCTCCCCAGCTTAGCAAATTCTGCACCAGGATGCACCACAGCAGGGCCTGGGAAGTGGATGCACTATCCTTGCAGTGAGTAATCCTCTCAATCTATGCATTTCCCCCTCTGCCCTTTCTCTCAGGAATATTGCTCAAGATAAGACAGGACAGACCAAGGACAATTCTGATTGCCCCGGACTGGCCATGCCAGCACTGATACTCCTGTGCAACCTGTCACCAGTGCCACCCTGGCATCTACCCCACAGCCTCACCCTGCTCACTCAACAGGGGGGGAGAAATCTTGCATCTGCAACTGCAAATCTTAAATCTTGCAGCCTGGCTTATTCCTTGAATTCTTCCCCAGTGTCCAGCCTAAGCAAGCAGGTACTGGACGTCATTCTTGAAGCCAGAAGACCCAGTACAAGGAAATCTTATGTTGATAAGTGGAGTAGGTATTGATCCTGGATTCAATCTAAAGGAGAGGGCACAACTCTGCCCTCCCTACCTCTAATCCTGGATTACTTAGCAGATCTACTCCACAGAGGCCTTTCCTTTTCCTCCATTAAGATCCATGCCTCTGCCATCACGGCTCATTACAATTCTGAGCTGCCCTATTCTCTCACCCTCTCATCAGACGGTTCCTGAGAGGGGCAAACAACTTAAGGCCACCTAGGAGAGCACCCACCCCTGCTTGGAACTTTACCTTTGTACTAGAAAAGCTCACACTGCCCCCTTTTGAGCCTGCAGAGTCAGCAGACTTAAAATTCCTCTCTTGGAAAACAGCATTGCTCCTGGCCATCACTTCAGCGAGAAGAGTGTATGAGCTACAAGCACTTAAGGCTGTGGCACCCTTCATTATGTTTCATGCTGACAGGGTCGCCTTCAGGACTAATCCTTCCTTTATGCCCAAAGTGGTGTCCACTGTGGCTCACAACCAATCTATCCATTTGCCAACCTTCTTCCCTAATCCTCAAAATAAAGGGGAAAGGATCCTGCACTCCTTGGACATGCACAGACAGCTCAGATTCTACCTGGATAGGACTAAGCCCTTCAGAAAATCTGACCAGTTACTACTCAGTTTTGCACCAGGGGCAGAGGGCAAGGCCATTTCAAAACAGACCATTTCCAAATGGATAGCACACTGTATCCATTTCTGCCACAAACTCCATGGGAAACCAACCCCTCAGGAGGTAAGGACACATTCCACTAGGGGCAGCTTCTACCTCTACAGCATTCCTCAGGGGAGTCCCTACCAGGGACATTCTGGAGGCTGCTACCTGGAGCTCTGTACACGCATTCACCAAGCATTACCACCTGCCTATATTTTCTAAATCCAGGGTGGGTTTTGCAACTGCCATCCTGCAGGGCATTCTAGCCAGTCCAAACACTTCTTGACTGCCTCCACCCTTTCTACACCTTTTGGAATCAACCCAAGTGTGATGACTGCAACAGTGAAACACGAAGAAAATAGTACAGTAATGTACACTTATCATAAATGTCGATGTTCGAATGTATTCACTGTTGCAGTCCTGGTTTCCCTTCCTCCAGCCCTCTTTTCACTCTCTCCTCTCTGTGTGTACTACACACCACTTGCAAGGGGTATTGGTACTGGTATTTACTTTTTACTGATGGAGATTTTTTCCACTATAGCTTAGCTCCCAACTGGGGGGCTCCTAATATTTGGGGCAAGAAAAACTGATGTAATGGTGTCTGCTGCCTGTTTTTATACCCTTGATGACCTGACGTCAGACCTGGAGTGACAGCAACCGACGCAGAAATACTAAGTCTCTGGTATTCGGGCCGACTGAGGGCTACCTGCAGGCAGATAACCCAAGTGTGATGACTGGAACAGTGAATACACTTGAGCATCTACATTTATGGTAAGTATACTCGCAGTAAGACGTTGTCCTGTTCGATTCTCAGCTAAAGCGTCTTCTGTTTGGAGACATGAGTGAATGGGCGTACCTTTGTTGAAGGTTGTACGTCAGGGCTGGCAACTCGGTACGTAAAAATCTGCTGCCAATCATTAGCGGACCGTAGTTCCGCTGTGGCGATCCCCAACTGGGAAAAGCCTAAAGATGCAACAACAACACAACTGTACTTTTTCTCTGTTCGATCCTTCCATGACATTTTATTTCTTCCCTTCCTTTCCCTTATTGCTCTGTATTTTTGTGGTAAGATTTTATCTGTTATTAGTTTAGCTGTAAAGTAATGTATCCTATTTACTTCTGTTATATTGCAGGAATTAGTATTAATAGCCTTGATTACTGTGTTTATCTGTTTTATCAGACTTGTAACTTTTTGGGACTTATTTACTTTCTGTAATCTTATATCTATCCATCTCTAAATCAAACAACTCTTCCCTTTGATCATTTTCTTCTAAACTGAGGACACCTTCTTTGTTCTCTGTTTCCTGTGCTATTCTACAGAAAGTTCCAAAATGTCTCCCTGTGCCATATCCTGTTCAGTTACATCCTGCGTCATACTTTTCTCCCTCATATGAGAACTGATTGTCCCATCCTTCCAAAACATTGCCTGTGTCAGATTTAACACGATTTCCTGCTCCTTTCCTTGCAGTGCAACCTCTACTAAACTTTTGTATTGTTTTCTTACTAAAGGCTGCAAAGCATCATCATGTGGTGCAAGTGATCAGGTACTTCCCGTTCCACCTGTTACCCTTTAATTTGGGGATTCATTGTTCCTGTATGTTGTGACATTACCAGAGTTGGATTTTCTACACTGAATCCTTCACTTTTCAGGTAATACATAATCTCTGTTCTATTTCTTTAACTTCTCCATTACTAATCTTCTTTTCTCATTTCCTCCTTTGTTTTCCTATTTTTTGTATTGTGAAATTTTCCACATCCAGATTCGTTTGCTTATATTTCTCTTCAAATATTTTTGATGCTGCTTTTTTGAATTGATGAGTTTTGCTTTCTTCTTTCCATAAATTTTGCACCATATCAAATCTCTTTCTCATGTCCATATTTCTTCAGATGTTGCTCTTGTTCCACCTGTTTCCCCTAATTTAGGAACACATTGTTTCATCATGCTGTAATTGTGTTTGACTTTCTACACTAAATCCTTCACTTTGCAGGTATTCCATAACTTCAGTTTCTGTTTGTTTAATTTCCATTTAACTAATTTTCTGTTCTACGTTTTCCCCTTTGAGATCTTATTTTTTGTATGATGAACTTTTCCATATCTGGTTGCCTTTGCCTGTATTTCTCTTCAAATATCTCTCGAGCTGTTTTTTTGTATCGATTATTTTGGCTTTCTCTTTTGCATAAATGTTGTTGTCTTTCCTGGTTAGGGGTCGCCACAGCAGAACTCCGGTCCGCTAATGATTGGCAGTAGATTTTCATGAACGCCGAGGTGCCAGCTCGACGTTCAACCTTCAACTAAGGCACGCCCATTTACGCATGTCTTTCGTGCTTAAATATTGCACCATATTAGATCCTTTTTTCTTTTCTATGTCCATATTTCTTTTTTTACACACCTCAAAAATCTCTGGGTTTTGTTCTTTATATTTTCGCACTTCCGCTAATGCTTCTTTTCCCATTCGGCCCAAAGTTTCTTTGTTTATGTAGTGTTTTTCATGGATCTGTTGTATTGAATGCAGATTTGCATTTGAATCTTATGACAGTTTTTCTTGTGCAAATATTTTTCAGTTTCTCTCACTGTTTTCGAATATCTATCTAGAAATTTTGGGCTTCTTGCATAATAGTAACAATACATAATTTCTTCCTTATCCTCAATAATCCACTTTACCTGTATGTCTCTTTTTTAGCTTAGCAGTTTTTGTGATTTTATTTTTTTTTTTGGGACTACCACTTCCTTCTACAATGAGGAGAAGGCATCCTCCCACTGAGCCTGGTCTAACCCCATTTTAGGAATGTTTGTGTCTTCATGATTCTGCATTGCCATTTTTTCTAGTCCTGGCACCATTGTGCACACTAGGATTGTGTAGGACTAGTGCATCCAAATGTCTTTTTTATTTTTTTTTACCCGACCTCTGTCCAGGGTATATGCTGTATAAGATACAGTCAGTGTTTTGCTGAGAGTTTGTGAAAACAGGGTCCACCACTTGAAGGTACTCACCAATACTTGATAACTTTAATTCCAGCAATGCTACTGTCTTTTTCTTGCTGATCTCATCATATCTCCATTCAGACACCAATACACCTATGTGACAGTGTTTCTGATGAGTTGGCTATAGTGTCCAGACACTGGACTAGTGACATACTATGCCTGGTTCTGCCTAACTGATTTTGCCAGTGAGACTGAGACAGAATCTACAAGTACTCGTTTTGACAGATCACTATATTTTGATCTCTCACTTTGGAACTGAACCGGAGAAGCAAGAGCAAGAAGAAAAGTATTTTGATAGCTATTGGAGTTAAATGTGAAGATCTTCACTGCTACATTCTCCCCAACGCGGAGGATCCTAAATCAGTTTTGGTTTACATGTGGCCAAAAGGAGAACATCAAAGGTGCTTTGAAAAACTGATCTGGTCATGGCAATTTTCATAACATCCATTTACTTTTGTGACAGTAGCTAGCAAATCAATCGGTGGTACCCTGGTTCTCCTTCTAGTGGCCTCTACCTTGCCCAACTTTCCCAATCTGGAGACAGTTGGAGGTTATCTGTCCCTTCACTGCAAACTCTTGTAGCTTTATCCCACTCTGTTTTTTTGTCTTGAACCAGTTAATTCCCAAAAACAAGACAGAAAGATCAATGCACAATGGTGTGTTGAGGCACATCAATTTGTTCTATGCAATATATAATGTAGCAGAATAATCGGTTGCTTCTTTCATGAAAGTATAGCAAGGGATTCCAGTTAAAACAAACCTTTTGTAAGTGATTCTTTAAAAGGAATCTTTTTAGCAGAATCTAAAACAGAAGCTGCTGTTAAAAAATGGAATAATTAGATCATACAGAGTATTGCATGATAACTGTAAGAATCAGTCAGAGGATGTTGGAAAGGATTGCAAGAGAGATTGGATAAGTAATTCACAAAGAAACAATGGGAGATATGCTTGTCTCCCAAATATGCAACCAAAATCTAGAAGATTTAAGCTTGTAAATGTTCACATAGATATTTTTATACTCCAAGTAGACTCAATAGAATTTTTCCTCAGGTAGACAGCAAATGTTGGAGGTGTGATGGGGAAGAAAGAGGTAATTGGAACATATTTTCTGAAAGTGTAATGAGCTGGCAGATCCCTGCAGACTACTCTAACAGAAATACTGGGTGACCAAATTGGAGCAACTAGGGAAATTGTATTTTTGAATTATGATACAGAATAGGAATTGCTTAGGCATAGTAAGGCCTTTCTAAGCCTATTTTGTGGTAGTTGCCAAAAAAGGAATTACTAGAAAATGGCAATCCAAGTCTAAACCAACTTTACTAGAAGTAGTGAATATAGTAACAGAGATGAAACAACTGGAACTGGGATCTTTAGAAAAGGGTAGGAGCAACTTGCATAGGAAAACATGGGAACTGTGGAAACAATACATACAGGGGAAGAATGAGGTTTAAAAGAAAGCAGGATTTGAATGAGCTATGCAATGTTTCACCAACCAATGCTTGGGTAGATTGTAAATGATCTATAATGTTTGCAACTAAAATTGTTAGTACAGCCTGTGATAGGGTCTCTATCTACTGATAATTCAATTATCCATTTCTATTAATTGAATTGTCAGCAGATGGAACCCCTGGCCTTAATGGGGTTATACCTTTAAGACTGGCACTAAGAAAAAGAAGGGTGCAATACTGAATTCTGATTGGATGGTGTTTATTTAAAATTGAAGTCTTTTGTGTTTATCTGATGAAGGGCTTGGACCTGAAAGCGCTCATGCCATTTGGTTTTTACTTGTGTTTTTATTAAAATACAGAAGTGTTACTCAGCCTGGTGGTGGACTGCCTTTTTTGTTACTTTGCACTTATTTATAAAATCATTCACGAAGCACGTTCAATCATAACTGTTCACCACCTTCTTACTGGTCAGGACCACAAGTGTACTGCTTGGGATGTACTCGTATGTTTGAGTGATACAGACATTCTCTCTGAAGAAAGTTAAATACATCTGTGTGAGAATACTTATTACAGTAGTCCAGAATAGCAGTTCAGCTTCCCTTCCACACTTCTCCTGTAGTCTTATTCCTCTTTTTGCCGTGCCTTAAATTATATATTTTAATAGTATTGCTAACGTTTAAATTTGTTTGCTGTAATATTTAGCTAGAAAACGAAGCTGGAGTGAGGCAAAGTTAATTTTGTATTGACTGACACATGTAAACAGAAATAACCACGTGGGTAGTACGGAAAAAATAACTAACTTTGATGAACAGAATTGAGAAGAAAAGCCTGTGTTTTATATACGCTGCAAAAAGTGAGACCAAGTGTCTCCATTCTTCCGTAGTCTTGTATTATTTGTAATTTCTTTTACCATTGCTTGTATCCAGAGTCTATTACGAGAGGATTAACATTCTCTTTAGCAAAGGAAAGGTTCCTATCATCAAGTGCTGTACCTGTCTGAAAGTTCTTGGGTTAAATTCCTTGAGCCTAACCGAATTGGATGTGTGGCGGTAACCTAAGTGGAATGGCTGCTTGCTCAGTATGAAGTAAACCTGCTACAGTGTAGGCAGTGCTGCCTTTCCAATACAGGCTTGTTCAATTCAGATGTACCAGACTTTGTTAATAATAGTGCTAGTAATTAATGCAGAAAACTTGGTAACGTAGATACATAATCTGGGTTGGACACTCATTGAAAACAGCAGCATGTTATACTAAATGAATCTAACTTTAGTGGCACTGTTACCAGTGCTTAGCTCCAGTGTTAAGTAATATAGACTACAGTGCAGCATGTGCTCTCTTTTTTTTCAGTATGATGTGCACAGCACATCTAAAAGTCTTAAAAGTGTTGTGCAGAAAGGCTGTGTATGCAATCGGCTTGGCAGGCAAACCATCACTATCTCACAAGTATCACAAACTGTTTGATCAGGTACAGTTGCTGTTTATGAAGTTCACGTGTAGGTAAAGTAATGAAAGATATGCTAGCAAATCAAAAGTGAGTGATCAGGTAGTTGAATCTTGGTATGGTAAAATGGTATTTATTAAAAGGAATTGTCTAAATTGTATGATTCAGTGTATGTCATAGAGAAAAGTACAAAGTCATCAGTATAACAAAGGTTTTAGCTATAGAATTGCATGTTGTTGTCCTCTTCCCATTATGTTTTGTTAAATTTAAAGTTATTAGGTTTATTTTTTATATGATTATTGTGGTTGTTTCAATTTGATTTATTCTGCAGGAACAGTGTATTGTGTACACTGCCTGTTTTCATAATTCATACACAAGCCATTACTCTCCCCATCTCTTATCCCTTTAATCAACATACATTTCCCTATAAAAACTCTCAGAAAAGAAAACAAACAACTCGCCATAAGTAAACCATATAAATGCCCTGGACAAAGCCTATACTCATAATCAATAGCAAAAAATGGAACTCCTTACCTATAATCACCAGAACTATTTCTAACCTACCCACCTTTAAATGCTCCATAGAATATTTGTCAAAGTCATGTACCTGATCCTATGCCAATCCTGGCTGAACTTACTCTCACTGTACTTCACTCACTCCCTTCAACCTGATCTCTCATGCCTCTAATCATGTAATCTCTAATATCTAAATATTTTATTAGAATTGTCTCAGGTCTCATTCATTGTATACTAATCTATGTAACAAATAATATGACTAATGAGTTTTTCCTCATATTTTCTCCAGCTCATGTTATTGTTTTTCATTGCACTCTACTATGAAACATATGTCCAATGTTTTTCTCATTACAGCATTTTTTTCACTCGTATGTTTTATAGTGTAACATGATACTTTGTGATTTAAAATATCTGTAATTGATTTTTGAAAGATTGTGATTGTGGAGCTTTTCTCTCCAGGCCTCCACTGAAAATGGGCACTTTCTGGCCCAGGTGGACTTTCCCGGAAAACAAATAATTTTTAAAAAGTTTGTAAGCAATATTCTGCATTTAAAGTGAGGTTTCATTTGTACTGTAGTTTATAATGCAAGCAAATGTATCTTAAGTAACCCATGTGTAACATTTTCTAGTGTTTGAAAGATAGCACCAGTCTGTAGAAGTCAGAACTGTATAATTAAGATAACTTTATTTGTTAATATTGAAGCTCCAGAGATGAACTATATGACAGAGCAGAAAACCTACGCATTATGTACAAAATATTCTCCATATGCTTTGTGGAATGACATGGTTTATACTGAAGCAGGAGGGATTTGTGGCAATTGCCAAATGTTGAAAGCAATAAAAGCTTCATCACAAGAGTCTAATCCAAAGTTAATTTATAATCTGTGGTAACTAACCTAGGTATTCAGAAAACTGTGTGGAATAGTGGAGAATGACAAGTTTAGGAAACCAAAATGTTCCCTCAGATATCTCCAAGAGGATAGTATCACCTTAATTGGATCCTCCTCCAAAATTATAATAGAGGAAGCACTTTCTTAAGGATAGGTCATGCATGTGAAACCACCTGCCTACAAAGGTAAAAAAATCTTCAGTCATTTTTGAAGTTTGTGTGTATGTATGTATATATATATATATATATATATATATATATATATATATATATATATATATATATATATATACATATATGTATGTGTGTGTATATGGATATATATATATATATATATATATATATATATATATATATATATATTTATATATATATATGTGTGTGTGTATGTATGTATTTGTAAGCATGACTACAACTATGTTTTATTGCTTACTGTCTTCTGTAGTCTTGTCTGTGTCTGGGTCATGACTGAAGCAATGTGTCTGGGTCATGACTGAAGCAGTGTATCTCACCCACTGAGTTATCAAAAGAATAAGTAAGTGTCCCAGTCCTTGTCTTTTTCTGGGAACAATTATTGTTATAAGACACTCCAGTTACGTTTTTGTGCAGAAATCTGATAATTCCTGTACTCACTAGAACAATTTTCATGAGCTTGTGAATTCCGTGAACAAAATCAAACCTATCTTAACTTTAACCAAGGACTGGGCTAAGTGGATCACTTTTTTTTTTTAATTGGAAGGTATAGAACTGTGTGTATGTGTGACTTTAAGAAGCATTTCCAGATGTAGGCACGTGCATATAAATAGTGAGCATGTACAGGCAGCAGTGCCATTTTGAGAGAACAGCCAGAGTGTTGACATGCATGACTGTAGTAGTCAATCTGTTTATAAGTTTAAGTTAGTAAGCCTCAGTCCTGATGTATTTGTGTGTAATAAAGCTGCTTGAACCGAACTCACAACTGTTCATCTGTTTTATCCTGACCGAACGAGCGACATGGTGTCAGAACTGGGATTGAGAGTGCAACTTCTTCAAGCCATGAGGTGCAGTTGACGGTGAAACTATATTAAGCAGGTTGGGTGATACAGTGCTCAAACAATTAAAAAGGGTCAGAAATGAACTTCAGGTAAACAAAACTTGCACAGATTTATTTTATAAAGAAAATGAAACTGAGCATTCGTAAGGCACAAAACGCATTATTAATCAAATGAGTAGCACAAAACGTATTGTTAATTATACAAAGTGTTCAAAACCACAATAGTTGATAAAACTATCAGAAATATTTATATGGGGCATATAATTACCTCTGGTTTGCATTAACTAGCATGTTTTAAAGTAATATGAGCACAAGAAAAGTACAATGAGCATGGTAACAGGTTAAATGGGCAAAATAAGCTTAACGAGCAAGACAACTCCATATTTTTTTTTTTTTTTTTTTTTAGTAAAAGACCATGTTTTGGGTGTAAACCACTGTTTCACATTGACTGAAGCCATTCAAAGCATAGCTAGATTTGTTCGAAGTATCTGAATGCTTGCAGAGTGTGTGCTTTATTACGGTGCAGTAATTTCAAAGAGTTTGCTGTGTGCAAAGTGCAGTCAGAGTGCAGCCATTTCAAAATTTCTTGTGCTATGTGCATTTATTCTCAGAGTGCCACTATTTCAAAACGTTTCTTACACTGTATAGATTTATTTTGTAAAGTATATCCATTTTGAAAAGTTCTTGTGCTGTATAGTTTGAAGTGCATTGACTTCGAAGTGATTCTTACTCTGAGCTTCTTCTGCTGTGTACTGTTTGTTCGCGAAGTAGTCATTTCAAAGTATTTCTTACATTAATAAGGAGTGATTTTAAAGCATTTTTATGCTATGGAGACTTGGCAAATGCAGTTACTTCAGAGAGTCTTTTATGCTGTTGGGCATAATTACAAGTTCTGACATAAAGTTCTGGCATATATTTGTGTATATGTGCGTATATAATTCCAAGCGGGTCCCCCTACACATGGTTGACATTTCATAATGTTGAAGACCATATGATAGACATTTAAAATGCTGACCATGCGGAACCGGCATCTCTGTACAGTGTGGAATGGAAAGATTTCAGTTTCCGCACTGTAGTGAGATCTCTGAGTTGGTATATTTAAGTTACGGGGCTGCAGGGGGCATAGCCCCTCTGCTAGTATTTTGAAGGTAAGTTACTGTTATGAAAGTTATGTTCGACATTTCGAATGTCAATCATATGGTCTCGGCCGTATGGTCTTCCACATTATGAAATGTCGACCATGTATATTATAGGTTCATAGGTTCATACTAGGCTATCTGCCCAAGGGCATTTATAAGCCTAGCCCATAGTTATTTGGCTTTCGCCACCCCTTTAGTTTGAATAAAACTATGCCTATTATTTTGCTGTGCCTCTGTCAAGCAGTGACACTGAAGTAATCCCCGGGGTATATCTGCGATCCCCCATCCATTGGTCAAGATTCCTCTTGAACAAGGCCAGCGAGGTGCTCTGCCTCACATGTACCGGGATTTTGTTCCACAGCATAGGGAGTCTCTGGGTGATGAATCTGTCCCTCCAGCACGTTCTATTAATAAC
The DNA here is from genome assembly GCF_019279795.1 of Protopterus annectens. NCBI lineage: Eukaryota > Metazoa > Chordata > Ceratodontiformes > Protopteridae > Protopterus > Protopterus annectens. Next base: position 1,876,766,152 of record NC_056733.1, on the reverse strand, counting down.
CGTGTCAAGGTTTAAGTCTCCCGCCCTTGTGGTTCTGAGGGATCTAGATTTTTTGAGGTGAAGCATATTCATCAAATCAGGGTTTGACATGGCCTTATATGTCAGGCACAGGTCACCTCTGAGCAAGCGGTATGAGACTGAATAGAGCTTGAGTTCTTTCAGTCGGGCAGCATAAGACATATTTTTGAGACCCTTTATCCTTTTGGTGAGGAACTTTTGGGGCCTTTCCAGCTGCTGCAGGTGTCGGGTCAGATACATTCTGAATGAGGCATTGTACTCAGTCATAGGTCTAATGAGTGATGAGTACAGGGGGACGATGACCTCCCTTGATCTAGATGTGAATCCCTTCATGATCAGGTGGGCAATGTAGAAGGTTTTCCTAACTACTTTAGCAACATGAGTGTCAAGCGAAGGCTACTGTCAACCTGGGTCCCCAGATCCCTGATGACTTCTTCTGTGCTCAGTGGATTGCCACCTATATGGTAGCTAGGGGTAACCTTGTTTTTCCCGAAGGGTATGACTATGCATTTCTTGGCATTTAACTTTAGGCCATGGCTCTGGCACCAGTTATCCGTTTCTGTGAGGCCCTTCTGAAGGATATCTGTGTCAGATGTGTTTTCGACTATGGCCCAGTTTGCAGTCATCTGCAAACTTTGTCAGCCATAACCCTCCTGTGTTTGCTTGTACTTCAGAAAAGTAGATGCCGAACAAGAGTGGACCCAGGACTGAGCCCTGTGGGACACCACTTGTGACAGGCTTTGAGTCTGACATGGCTCCAGCAACTCTGACCCTGTGGGTTCTGTCACTTAGCCATTTTGCAACCCATCTTGTGATGTATGGGTTTACATTCAAGCTGATGAGTTTTTCGATGATACCTGAGTGGGGTATTGTGTCGAAGGCCTTTGCCAGGTCAAGGTAGGCTGTATGGACTGCCTTTCCCTCATCAATGGCCTTGGTGACTGTCTCGAAAAAGTCAACCAAGTTTAAAAGGCATGATCTGCCTTTGACAAAGCCAAACTGGGTTGGATCCAAAGTCTGCAAGTTCCCTATGTCTTTATTTATGAGTTCCATTATGATCCTCTCCATGGCTTTGCAGATAAGGCTTGTCAAGCTAATGGGACGGTAATTTCCAGGGTCGGTGGAGGCACCGCCCTTGTGAAGTGGGAGCACAGTCGCCGTGCGCCACTCCTTGGATACGTATCCTGAGGTGAGGCTAAGATTAAACAGCTGTCCTAACTGCGGGTTTAATTCCTCATTGAGTTCGTGGAGCACACAGCCGGGGACACCATCCGGTCCCATGGATGCTGTGTTTTTTGCTTTGGAGAGAGCAGTTCTCACCTGGGCGTTGGAGATGTTTGGGGGGCTACAATCCTCTGGTATAGATATCTCTCCTTTTGGGGGGGAGAAGTTTGCACTGAACCTGTCAGCCAGTATGTTGGCAATGTGTGTAGGTTCAGTAATCTTCACATCATTTTGAACTAATTCTGAGCATATCTGGGAGTTTCCTCCTAGGTTTCTAACATAGCTAAAGAAGGCCTTATGATTGTCTTTTGAGTCCTTGGCGATTTTTCTCTCAAAATTTGCCTTGGATGATTTTATGAGAGCTCTTAGTTTTTTACTTATAATGATCAAAGGTGTCTTACCTTTCAAGGATTTTGCTCTATCTTGTAGTAGCTTCCTCCTTTTGTCGTAGAGCTTGTTTATGGCTGGGGTCCACCAGACTGGACGCTTGCCTTTGGTACAAAGAGTTTTAGTTTTGTTTGGGATTGCCTGATCCATGCAGTCCTGTAGGTGCTGGTAGAAGGCATTTGTAAGTGATTCAGCGGTTTGAGTAATGTTTACCACTGGCTCAGGGGCCTTAAAGGAGACCACACTAGTTTTTAGAAGTGTGAAGTCAGCTTTTGAGAAGTTTTTCACTGTGGTCTTTTTTATTTCAGGTGGGGGGCGAGATGAGGACCTCCAGCGAGATTAGTTTATGATCTGATCTCACCAGTGAGGGGTATACTTCCGGTGTTGAACATTGTGATCCCATGTTCGTGATGATGAGATCAAGTATGTTTTCTCCTCTTCTGGGAGACCCTTCCAAGCACCTTCAGTGCTGTGTTAATATGGCAGAGACATTTCGCAGACCCAATCCACTTGTGTTTGATCACAATATTGCAGAGAACTGGAAGGTATTTGAGCAGGAATATATTTTCATACAAGCAGCTTTTTCTGACAAAGATGCACGTACAAGGGCATTCATTTTGCTTAACTTAGCTGGGTCAGAGGCCGTTGAAAGAGAGCAAGAGAGCGTTCATTTGTGTATGCACCAGCAGTATATGTAGGAGAAGGGCGAAAACTGCCATATTGTTGTAAATGCTGAATCAAGAGAGGACCCTGAGTGCTTTAAATGTAATTTTAGAGAAATGTGCAACCCCCAGACAAATGTTATATTACACCGCTATTTTATACAAGAAACCAAAAGCCAGGTGAAACGTTTGCAGCTTATATCACTGACTTGATAAATGAGGCTAAAATGTGCAGATTTGGTGATTTAAAAGATGAGTTAAAGGACAGGCTTGTGTGTGGTGTTAATAGTGCTGCAGTGAGAAAGATTCTGTTTTGTGACAGTGATTTAACGTTGAGCAAAGCTACAAATATTTGTCAAATCCATGAGCTCACAGAAAGGCACACAAGTATGACTGCAAGTGATGAGTATAGTTTCAGCAGCCTCTAGAGCAAGTGTAGACAGCATGCAATATGTGCAAGCAGAAGCAGGCCTCAACACATGGCAGCTCCAACCTCTACGGGCTCCTGTAACTTTTTAGCAAGTTTCAAGACTAGCTCAGCAAAATGGACATGCTCAGTACAGTATAAAGGTGAGTCAGCAAAATCCAAGTTAAGTCTTATTGTCAGCTGTCATAATTGTGGTCCCAATCATGAGTCTAAAAGAGAGAAGTACTTAGAATTTGGTCAGCAATGCCACAAGTATAAAAAATGGAACCACTTTCAAAAGTTTTTTAAATCAAGCAATCCTCATTTAGTTAAGAAAGGTCATTCAAAAAAGCAAGTTGATCATGTGGAAAGCTGCAACCCTACTTTGTATGTAGATGATGCATCAGTGGTAGGTGAAAAGGTTAATGCAGTTGATTTGATGGCAAAGAATAAAGTATTTTGTATTGTCCTGATAAATGGTAAACCCACAGAGCTCAAGGTAAACACTGGTTCAAAGTATAATGTTATGTCCGCAGAAACATTTTGCTAGAGTGAGAGCTGGTGAGCAACTTAATTTGGCTAATTGTGCAAAGCTTGTTGCTTATGGAGCTGAACAGATTCAAACCGAAGGCTCAGTAGTACTTTCATGCTGTTCAGCTGAGAACAGTTGCAGCTTGCAGTTTTATGTAGTCAGAAGACCTGTGCGGCCATTGTTAGATCTCAGAGAGACAGTTTGAGAATGAAACTGCTTTCCTTTACCAGAGATGTCCATCATGTGAGCACATATCCCAATTCCAGCTTCAGTGATGCTATTTTTTCAGGGTATGCTGATGTTTTCAATGACAAGCTAGGCAAACTTCCAGTTGTGTACTCCATGAAAGTAGACGCAGAGGTCATTCCAGTGGTCAGACCAGTGAGGAAAGTTCTAATAGCTATGCAGGACTCCGTCAAGGTCCAGTTAAACAAGATGGTGCAGCAAGGTGTGATTTGTCCAGTCGCTGAACCAACTGAGTGGGTGTCTTGAATGGTAGCTGCTCATAAGAAAAGTTCAGATGAAATCAGAATGTGCATTGAACCATGAGACTTGAACAAGGCATTAAAGAGATCTCATCATCCTATGCGTACAGTCGAGGAGGTCGCCACCCTCATGCCAAATGCCACTGTTTTTTCTGTCTTAGATGCAAAGACTTCATTTTGGCAAGTAAAGCTGGATTGCAAATTTTCACTACAGACTACATTCAGCATGCCGTTTGGTAGATACAGATTCCTCAGGATGCCTTTTGGAATAAATTCTGCCAGAGAAGTCTTTCAGCATGCAATGGAGCAAATGTTTTTGGGCTATCTGTGTGCTAGAATAGTTGATGATTTACTGGTTGGAGGTAATGGTGAAGCAGAACATGACAGAAACCTCACAAAAGTTCTGGACAGTGTGTGTGTAGTGAACTTGAAGCTTAATCGTCTGAAATGTAAATTCAGACTACCAGAAGTTACTTATGTAGGTCATTTATTTACCAGTACAGGCTTATAACCAGACTCCTCCAAACAAGCAGCCATCCTTGAGATGCCAGCTCCAGACAATGTTCAATCCATACAGCGTTTTCTTGGTATGGTTAACTATTTGGGTAAATTTATCCCCAACTTTAGTGAGTTGTCAGTGACTTTAATTCAGCTGACATGCAAAAATGTTGCCTGGGCATGGTTAGGTCAGTACCAGAGAGCATTTGATAACCTCAAACAGCAAATTGCCAGGCCGCCTACATTGAGATACTATGATGTCCACAAACCAGTAGTTCTTTCCTGTGATGCTTCAAAGTTCGGTCTTGGTGCAGTTATTCTTCAAGAGGGCAGACCTGTTGCCTCTGCATCTAGAACTCTTACCCAAACTGAGATGCAATATGCTCAAATTAAGAAGGAACGTTTGGCTATTGTGTCCACATGTTTGAATTCCATGATTATATTTATGGCCGTACTATCCAAGTTGAAACTGATCATCAACCTCTAGTCACTATTTTAAAGAAGCTTATGCATACTGCTCCAGCAAGACTACAAAGAATGATGCTCAGATTACAAAGGTATAATTTCAAAATGCTCTACACAAAAGGCAGATTTCTTTATTTGACTGATACCTTATCCAGATTGCCCAGAAATTCTACTGAACAGCTTGATGCAGAGAATTTTGACTTTGTCATGGAAGGGTGTAATTTTTCTACCATGAGACTTGATGAGCTAAGAGATCATACCGATCCAATTTTGCAGAAGCTCGACCACTTTATCACTGTTGGATGGCCATCAAAGCAGTCTTGTTTACCACTAGAAGTATAACCTTATTTTCCATAGACATGAGATGCTGATGGAAGATGGTATCATTTTCAAAGGTCCAAAAGTTATTGTTCCTTCCATCATGAATATATTCAGATTTTGCATCATGGCCACCCAGGTTCTGAAGCTACCAAAAGAAAGGCGAGAGGACATGTATTTTGGCATTCTCTTTCAAAGGATATTGATAAAGTGCTTTTATCTTGTTTAGTATGCAATAGTACTAAACTGCATTTGCAAAAAAGGTCACTTCAGCTAAGCCAGATTCTTGAGCTACCGTGGTCAACAGTAGCCACTGACATATTTGAGTGGAACAGTCAGCATTACTTAGTGTTGGTAGACTCTTATTCAAACTGGTTTGAGATTGATTTGTTAGCTAACCTAACGTCCACTGCTGATTGCTAAGATGAAACGTCATTTCTCAGTCCATGGTAGTACACACACTGTTATTTCTGACAACGGTACCCAGTTTACCAGTCAGTTAGAAATTTTTAAGAGTGGGACTTTATCTATTTTACTAGTAGTTTGAAATACCCACAGTCAAACAGCCTTGCTGAACTTGCAGTACAGAGTGCAAAGTAATTACTAGAGAGGTCAAAGTGTGACAATACAGATATCTTCTTGAATTTACTTAATTTCAGAAATGTATCCTGTGACAGCCTACTAGGCTCGCATGCTGTCTAGGCAAACCAGAACAACCTTGCCTATCAGTTCTAGTTTGTTGGTGCCTAATGCTAAAAACACCAGAGCAAACAAAGCCCAACTCTTTAAGAAGTGTTCCATTCAGAAGTCCACCAATGATAAAATGAGCAGATTTCTTTGTCCGTTAAAAGGAGAGAAAGTGAGGATGCAAACGGTGAAAAGCTTTGATCGAATTGGTCGTGAGAGGCCCATTGTGCCAAGCAGAGATCCTCCTTAGTGGAATCTGAGGCTATAGAATTCAGGAGAAAACTCAGGCATCTTCTACCTGTGTCTGAAATGATATTGCCACATCGTACCTGTGATACAGTTACTAGATCCTGGAGCAACCTTGACAGTGTTCATACTAAAGAACATGTCTCTGTATCTATTCCCGTTCCTGATGATGTCCCAGATGTCCCCAGAGTTGAACATTCCTTGAAGACAGTCCCCTTTGCTAGATCCAGTTCTGATTTTTAGGTTACACGATCAGGTCGTATTTCTAGCTATAGTGTAAAATACACAGCAACTGGGGCATGATTGTTTTATATGTGTCTAATTTTGTATGATTGCATGTCAAAGAATTCTGTATAACTGCATGTCAAAATATAATTTCTGTATAATTGCATGTCACTGAATACTGTCATTTGATACATGATCTATTTCTCAGAGGGAGGATGTAGAACATGTGTGTGTAAGTAACTTTAAGATGCATTTCCAGACGTAGGCATGTGCATATAAATAGTGAGCGCATGCAGGCAGCAGTGCCATTTTGAGAGAACAGCCAGTGTGTTAATATGCAATTATACAGAAATTATATATACAAGTTTAAGTTGCTAAGCCTCAGTCCTGATGTGTTTATGTGTAGTAAAGCTCCTTGAAGTGAACTCACAACTGTTCGTCTGGTTTATCCTGACTGGGCGAGCGACAGAAGGTAAGGAAGGGGATATTCAGTCTAAAAGGATAAGAAATATTTACAAAATGTTAACAGACAGAACTACAAAAAGCATAGAATTCAATGAGAATATGATCTGCAGTTCTTTCAGTTCTAAAAAGGCAGGTAGTATAAAATCATTACTGCTCTTAGGTTTGTAACTGTATCAAGAAAATTGCATTTCTTTGGTTGGCAGTGTCCATTCATATTCATCTCAGACTAGCTGGTGGTATAAAAATATTTTCCCTAGTTCAAACAAACGATACTGGAGATGCTTAAATTATGCCTTCAATGGCTGGAGACTTATTCTGGAACTGCCTGGATCTTAGTCGCCAAGTTAGATTATCAGGATTTATTAGAGTACCTGTAAGGTTCCGCAATGGTGGTTCTGCGGTAGCGTTGTTGCCTCACAGTAAGACGCTGTCCGGTTCGATTCTCAGCTAGAGCGTCTTCTGCGTGGAGACGTGCGTGAATGGGCATACCTTCGTTGAAGGTGTGCGTCAGGGCTGGTAACTCGGCACGTAAAAATCAACTACCAATCATTAGTGGACCGGAGTTCCACTGTTGCGACCCCTAATCGGGAAAAGCCGAAAGACACAACAAAATTAGAGTACCTGTAACTTGATGTACTAACCCTTACTCCCCAGCTTTTTGTGTTGAGTATTGCAGATATTACTCTTAACTTTAATACAGATGCCCAGCCCTTCTAATAGTGGCAAAAAATATCATGCATAACTGGAAGAAAAGGGTGCCATATGTTATGGATCTAGAAATCTAAACTGACCCGTAATGGAAATAGGGCTTTAGAAAAATGGTATCTCTGAATAAGTTTTAGCCCTGTATTAGAAAAATCTACAATTATTTTAACATAAACTAGATTAAAGTGCTAACCGAAATGCATCTAGTAGAGGTTAAGATAGTATTAAATTTGAATGTTGTTGTGTCTTTTGGCTTATCCCGGTTAGGGGTCGCCACAGCGGAACTTTGGTCTGCTAATATTTGGTAGCGGATTTTTGCGTGCCGAGTTACCAGCCCTGACGCACAACCTTCAACGAAGGCACGTAAGACACAGAACAGAAGACGCTCCAGCTGAGAATCGAATGGGACAACGTCTTGTATGTATAGCTAAATATCTGTGGTTGAATTAAAAATTATGCAAAAAAAGCAATAGACCCTTGAATTTTATTCTAAACAGTCATACTATGTTGTTTGATTACTTGATTTAGTTTTCATATGTGTTTTATTGTATGAAATCATTTCTTTTATTAAATTGTTTAAAAAAGAAAAAATTGAAGCTTTAGATTATATGTATTGTATTATATAGGTAGACCATTTACCTTACTACAGTCTAAGAAAGTGAAGTTCAGACTCTTCTAGTAGAGGAAAAAATTGCGATAACCTGTTTTGTTAGGTACTAAGTGTAGGACTTTGCAGTGGTTTGGCTTTATACACATGAATAAAAGTGGATGACGGGGTGCTGTAACAGTGTAGTGTGTGAATTAGTGTGTAACCCAATGGTAAAAGACCATGCCTATCTGCTGCCTGTGACGTGTATGATTAGTGGCCCATGTGGTACTGAGCTGGCCAGAGGGAAGGTGATTAAGTGGCTGAAGGCCACTTCCCTGTATGCGAGGTGGAATAGTCATTCCTGCGGGAGTATCAAATGCTAGAGAGGTTAAAGGTGGCTAGAAGCATAAAAGTGACATTGAAGGGTTTTCTCCACTATATGAAAAGGGTGGCTTGTTAGCAGGGATAATGCATAGGTAAGAGGAGAAAGCAGTACAGGAAGCAAAGTATATGTTGCATATAAGTATCAGGAGTGGAGAATTAATTTGCATCACTTTTTAGATGGCAATGCTGAGATCAAGACTTCTTGCTGATTAATCAAATATTGTTTTTTCTCCAAACATCTTTATTAAATTTTCACATATGGCAAAGGCAGTCTTACATTTATATAAATGGAAAAATAACACACGAGTTGCAAACACTTTACATCACTATAGTTGTAAACATTATATATCGCTTATAAACCATCCAGGCATTGTCAGTTAAGCAGTTAAGCATTATATGGCTCATTCAATTCCTGCCTTTTAAACCTCATTCCTGCTCTGCATATATTGTTCCCACAATTCTCATTTTTTCATATGTAGTTTGCTCCTTCTCTTTTCTAAAGTTCCCGGTTCCAGTTGTTTTATCTCTGTTACTGTATTTACTTCTTCTAATAAGTTGGTCTAGACTTTGATTTCCATTTTCTAGTAATTGCTTTTTTTGGCAGCCACCATAATTAGACTCAGCAAGACTTTACTATGTCTAGGCGATTCCAATTCTGTAACATAACTCAAAAAAAAAAAAAAATCTCCCCAGTCATTCCATTCTACTCACTCCACAACTCCAACAGAGAGGTCTACAGGGAATCCCTAAAGTCTACCAGCTTGTTACACTCCCAAGAAATATGTTCCCAGCTACCTCTTTTTTGCCTGTCACACCTCCAACATGTGCTTATCCACCCAAAGAAAAATTCTTTGGAGTCTACTTGAGGTGTAAAAATACCTATGCAAACACCTCCAGGCAAATATCCTAAATCTTCTAGACTTCGTTGCATATTCTGATTAGTCAAATGCTGGTTAAAATCAATAAAATTATTGTCTTTGGGTTTTATTTTGCATGTATAGCCTCTGTTTTAGGCCATTCTTTTTCTAGATTCTGTAGCTAAACTTTTTGTATGTTTCCCTGGTGCGTGCATATAGTAAATTATGGCAGTATGCCTGTATTTGATGTGTAATAACTGTGCTATTGAAGGTATAAGAGTTTGCATGTTTTCAGCTACTGAAAGTATAGACATCCCCGTACTGTAAGCATGCTCAAGTCTTCTGTGAACATTGTGCTACTGTTATTTTTTGTATGGTATTAGCAGAAATACAGTATGACGTAATAAAATGAAGTGCATCAAACCTTTATAAGACGGTCATTTTTTGCATTTGTTCAGCTCTCAGGTGAACAGCTGTGACCATGCATCTTTGAACTTTTAAGTTGCACTTCCATGTGCCTTTAGTTTTTCTTGATTTGCCTTGTTATCCGTGAAACTTGCTTGCTAATGCATTTAAAATAAAATTACTGCAGTTTCTGAGGTTGCTAGCAAGTGTTTAGTTTAAGAACTCAATTTAAAATGTACTCATTTACGTGATGGCTGGTTTTACAGTTTCTTTTCTGGGCTGTATGAAATGCCTAAGAAGGAAATGCATGCACACGAAGTGAAAGGCACAACAGTCATCCTTAGCCAGATTAACAATGCTTCCTAGTGGAAAGAAATGTACGTAATAGAAATTAAACCAGGGGCTAGCTGAAGGGCTGCAGGCTGACACAGTTCAGTAATGTGGTAGCTTGGGGGGGGGGGGGGTAAGATGAACAAATTTCTGTTTTTCCAAAGAAAATGGGAACTCCTTGAATTGTTGGTCAAGATTTTGCTTCTGATTAGCCAGATTTATATTCTCATTTTTTTTCTTTGCAGGAGGAGATGGAGATAAACCCTTTGTAACACTGTACAGCTGTGCTGGTGAAGGAATCATCTTACAACACAATCCCTGGAAACTGACAGTTGAGGCACATGACATTAACAAACTCATCCAAGATACAAATGCTATTAAAGTAGGTGATTTCTTTGAGTATTACCATAGTCTTTTTTTTTGGGGGGGGGGGGGTGTTGTGATTTGCATTGTCCATTTCCTACTTCCATACAGGATTTAGACGTGACCCTCATTTCACCCCCCCCCCCCCCCACACACACACACATCCACACACACTGGAAAACAAACAGTATTTTGTTAGCTTAAGTGTTAATTTTGAATTAAGCAAGTGCTGCATTGCTGTTACAAACATATCCTGATTTAACTTGGCTTTGAATATGGGCAAATGGTAAATTTCAAGGGAAACTGCTTTTGATAAGCTTATTTTGAACTTAACTTTTGCATATTTGTCACCTGAGGTTTTCTTTTGATGTTGAAACAATGTGGAGTGAAGAAGGTGAGAATTTTCTACTTCATAACTGTAGAGTACATTTCCCCAGAGTACCACAGATGAGTAGCTGTGATAGGGTCCTTAAATTTAAATAAACTGAACTGAAGTATGCCGAGCAAGAGGTAAGAATCCATGCATAGCATAGCATTTGTAACCCTTAAATAGAAAAGTGGTGATGTAATTGACAGACCTGCTGGAATCCCTGAATGCATTGATGGTAGACTTTATCAACTACAGATACAGAGCTGTTTACAGGGAAAGTCAGATGCAGATGAAACAAGATGGATTTTTATGAGCTATGATACAGAATCAAATTGCCTAGGCCTGGTAAGGCCTTAATGTGTCTAATTATGGTGGCTGCCAAAAAAACAATTACTAGAAAATGGAAGTCAGAATCTAAACCAACTATATTAGAAGTAGTAGATGTAGTAAGAGAGATAAACAACTGGAATTGAGATCTTTACATCTTTAGAAAATAGGAGCAAACAACATAGGAAAAAAATGGGAGGAATGAGGTTTAAAAGAAAGCAGGACTTAAATGAGCTATGTAATGTTTGACTGAAAATGATTGGGTAGATTACAAGTCATGGATAATGTTTGCAAGTAGTGTGTGTCCGTATGGTTTGTGATGTAAAATGCTTGCAACTATGATTGCGTTGGTGTGGTTTGTCTTCATTTATATAAATGTATGATTGCTTGTGTTGCAAGTGATGGTTTAATAGAGGTTTCTTGTTAAATTATTCATTTCCTGCCCTTTTTTATGTAATGTTGCTTAGGTTTTATAATGTATAGCAATACATGTGAAGTACAATCTGTGTTAATATTAATTTCTTAATGCATTTTGATTACTTTTGTATAAGTGTAAATTTGCCTGTGTCACAAATGATAATTCATTAAAGGTGTTTAAAAAATCCTTTCTTATTAAGCATGAGACCAGAAAATAAAACTTAGAAATGTGGCATGAGAGCAACAGGTTACATAGAAGTGGGCAAGCCTGTGATTTTTGAAGAGCAGCAAAACCAAACCAAAGGTCTGGCTTGTCTCCGTAAAGGCCAGTAAAAAGCCAGACAGAGCCAACAGCCCTTTGTTGATATGATCAGGCATATATTTTATGTGCATGTCTAGAAGACCGTCAATATCTGCATGGCCAGGATCAATTTGCAAACAAAATATTGGATTTTTGAGGCTGTTAATATCTACAGCAATGAGTTTGATAGATTCATATGGGGTGGAAGACGAGATTTGGTATCACTGATTTTTGTGAAGATTTTAATAAATTTGTAATGGGTAATACAGAACTTGATTGTCTAATCGCATGGCAAAGTTTGCAATTTTTTCCTGTCTGTATAGGCTGGTTAAGGAGGCTCTTTTGCAGGGCAACAACAGAGTCTTTGACTAGCTAAAGCTTCTTCCCTCTCTCATAATGTATCACTACCAGCTCTTTCCAGATCTCATTGCTGCCATCAAGTGCTTCAATGGTTCTCCACTAACTCAAGGATGAAAGAGTGTTCTCTGTCATTTTTTGATCCGATAAGTCAGTTCTGGCACCAGGAGTATCAGTACTGGTCAAGTATCCCTTGCCAGTGTTCTTGTCATCTCAGGATTTGTCCTCATTGGTGATGGGGGTAGTGTCTGCTCTGATGCTGTCTAGGTCACTGTCAGTGTTGACTCTCTTTTTCTTCGGTGTCAAAGTCCACTTTAATGAACTCTCTACTGGAGTCATCAGTGCTGACAGTCTTCCACTTTCTGAGTTAGTACCAATGGAGTTGGTGCTGATAGCTTTAACACCTGGCTTCTCAGGGAATTCTTTGGCACAGAAGAAAACTGTTTAGATTCTCCACTGAGATCAGATAACCTGCTTCACCTGCTCCACCCTTTTATACCACTGAAGTAGAGCATCTAATCTACTCGTCCATCTTGGCCTACCAGGAGAGCGGATCAGAGAAGCAATGTAAACAGTAGTCTGGATTACCTTCTCTGTAAAAAAAATAAATAAACAGTAGTCTGGATTACCTTCTCTGTTAAAAAAAAAAAAAAAAAAAAAAAAAAAACTCAGATGAATCCCGAGGAGCCTACCTGGGAAAAGTTTACCCAAAAGGAAGTGCTTAGGCTCCCCCTTCTGAGTAAATTCCCCAGACGTGGATCTTGGTGGTTGGCTTCATCCCAGTCCCCTCTAGAGGACACCAGATTTTGTGAAATTCTTGTCACAATGTAACTGAGGGGATCATGGCCCATTGACCCTACCCTCCAGTAAGGAAGAGATCCTTCAGGAAGCCTACAGTTCCTCACCCCAAGCAGTCTGGGTGGTCCCACCCCTTAAATAAATGAAGATATCTTTTGCTAAAAAGGTTGGAGGGAGCCTGACCATGGTGGAACCTATACCAAAGAACCTTGACAGAATGTTGCGGACCCCAAGGGTAGGCCACATAGAATAATGGACCCCTTGTGGGCTCTCATCTTTTGGTGGCTGACACCAAAATGGAGGTCCCAAGGGGTGCTGAGGCTACCCATTCTCTGTACAAGGATTCACAGATGATGGATAGAGGAGGAAAGTGCATCTATGTGTCAAGTATCTTCTCTCAGGGCAATGAATTGTTTGATGCAGATGGTCTGGCTTCAGAAAGAGCTAGTGGATAAAATCCTAGAAATTATGAAACATATGCCCACTGGTGATTGTCTGTATAAACAGTTGGAGACCCAAGTGGCTAATAATTCCATTACATCACTGTCCATGCATCTCCTGTATAATTCAGAAGATTGAGCAGTTTGTTAAATAGGGCAAAGTATCGCAGTGAGGCATCAGGCCCGGCTGTGGCTGACTGATTTTATAGGACACTCTAAGGCAGCTTTCATCAGTGCCATCTTTGACAGAATCTCACTGTTTGGGCAGAAAGCAAAAGATAATTTGGAGCAGTATGAGTAAGAGGGCAAGATGCTTCCAGCTGTTTGGGTGAAGTCCTTAGATCCTCAAAGATTGCCTCAGATAAACAAGAAGGGAGTTAAGACTATCTATTTTCAGATGTCACAGCAGCCACAACACCAACAGCATGAGGTCTGAATGTAGAGAGAGAACTTCTGTAATATCTGCCACCATAGAACAGAGGTGTACTGCACCTGCACAAGCACAGACATTGCAGACTCTCTTGGCAGTATGAACCCTGAACAAGTCTTGGACTGTCCTGTTCTGGAGGCATTTGAAGGGCACCTTGACTGCATCCAATTGCATCACTTGCATAGCAGGCCAATCTCACAAGACAGTTGGATCAGGGAGATCATATCCAGAGACTATACAATACTATTTTTACAACTCCCCATACAGTCAATTGTTTGCACCTGCCTATGGTGTCAACTCATCAAAGGAAGGCAGCCCAACAGGATGTGAAAAAGCTACTCTTAAGAGCCATTTAGGAGGTCAAAACAGAGCAGAGATCTGGATTTTACTCAGGATTCATCTTGGGGCTCGGAAAGACTCGGGACCTCACCATAGCTCTCAACCTTCCATCTCCAAAATGAGAAACACTCGCCTTCATAATGTGGAACAAATGGGCAAAATGTGGAACACATACTAATGGCTTACTAACAACTTCAACTAGGAAGGTCATAAGAAGGTTAAAATATGCAGGTTTTACTTATAAAGAAGATCATTTAATGAATTAATATGATTAATATTTTAAGAGATTAAAGAGATAATATAAAGAAAGATAAACTTGTTGTTGAAACAAAACAAGTTTGTGAACAATTAGTTAACATTACCTCTAGTTCCACACTAGAGAATTTTCTTATAGGTATCAATATGAAGCTGACCAATTATGAAAAGGATTTGGTGGACCGGAAGAAATACAAATTAACTAGAGATATACGGGACTACGAACACAAGAGGGCGTTTGTGTTCCCTAACCATCAGAGGAGTCGAAAAAAGAGTGTATCCTTTCAAAAAGGAAATCCGGTTTCCGAACAATTCAAAAATAACAAAAGCTTCTTGTCTGGTGAGAGCGGAGCATCATCGTGGGAAGAAAATGATAGGAAAAACTTTCCCGAACTACCTGGGGCAGCTAATTCTGAAGCCTTTCGGAAGACCTATTCGGAACCCAATGGACATTATGCCAACTCTAGGAAAAGGGGATGGACTAACTCAGAACGCCATAGAGACTCGGGCGATGGACAATACAAAAAAGGTAGATGGACATAATTCACATAGTGACATTTTAACTAACAGTTATGTGGTTAACCTGTCGAGTTATAAATTTGATAATACTGAACTATCTATTTTGGAAAGAGGGCTTAAGTTTGTACCTACCTGTTTTCCTAAAAAACATGAGTTAAAGGTTGAATTATTTCAGCTGTCGGAAAATGCATTTAAGGGAATATTTTTTTAGATTGAATTATAGTTCCAGTAATGATGTTAACAGCCTTGTTACACCAATATCTGGTAGTGATACAGAAAGTGATGAGAGTTTCTATTCCTGCTTGTCGGATGATGAAAATGCAAGCAATGCTTATGGTTTATTAGATACACATATGCTGAAAACCAGCAGCTGTTTTTTACCTCCCTGTAAAAATCCCAATATACAGAAATTTGAGTCCTTGTTAAATATAATGCTGGATAAAGAATTGGAAGAATTCATGGGCCAAAAGCATTGTTATAATTTAACGAAAATGGAATGGGATAAATTACAGCTATTAAGTAAGAATAATGACATAGTTTTTAAACCGTCAGATAAGGGGGGTAAACTTGTTGTATTAAATTCTTGTGACTATTACAGTATGTGCATGAAACATCTTGACAATAAAACTGTCTATCTTGAAACAAATATAAGATATTTGAAGAAGGCAGAAGCTGATTTTAATGCTTTATTACAGAAAGGTATCAGGCTACATTATTTTACTAAAACAGATGTTGATCGTAAAATAACCATTAAAAATAACAAGGTAGCAAAATTTTTTTGTCTGCCTAAAATTCATAAAAATCTGGATAGGCCACCTGGCCGTCCTATTGTTTCAGCATATGTTTTTTTTACTTATAATCTCTGTATTTTGTTACATGGTATCTTACTCAAGAAGGTTTTGATGTTACCTTCGTATATTCAAGACTCCTACGATTTCCTTCAAAAAATTAAAGGTATATATTGGACAGAGGAAATGTATTTTAATACTGTTGACGTAGTGAGTCTTTATACAAATATTTCCCATGTTTTGGGTTTAGAAGCCATAAAATTCTTTTTGGGTGATAGTCCCAAAACTTATTACATACTGGAATTAGTTGAATTTTGTTTAACTAACAACATTTTTGAATTCAATGGTGTTTTATACAAACGATTGATGGGCACAGCCATGGGAGCTGCTTTTGGCCCAGCTTATGCAAACTTATTTATGGGAATGTTTGAAAATTAATTTTTATATAGACAATTCTTTAAGAAACATGTTATAAAGTATTATAGATTTATCGACTATCTTATTTTCATCTGTAAAGGTGGCTCTAATTCATCTGTACAATTCATTCATGAACTGAATAACAATAAATTTGGTATCAGTTTTAGTGATGTACAACTGGATTGCCAGGTTAACTTCTTAGACATTTCTCTTGAAGGCACTAATGGCCATTTGATACATACTGGTATCTATAGAAAATTTAATGAAATTAGTTGGAAAATGTGGGGCAATAGCTGCCACCCTTCTCATACTTTAACAGCTATTCCTTATGGAGAATTTATTAGAATAAAAAGATTAAACACTGATATTAAATTAGCTTACAATGAAGCTCTCAAGGTAGCTGAAATGTTTATAAATAGAGTATATGATCCAATAGATGTTGAGTAGTTTTAGTAAGGTATTTAAAAACAATAATGTTGTAAATACATTTAACAATTGTCACAACCGAAATAGTTATAATATTTATAAATCAAATGAGGAAAAGATGTTTTTGTTACAAAACATACTAACTTTTCCTATATTATTAATGAATTAATTAAAAAGTATTGGAATTTTATTAAGAAAGACATTATTTCATTAAAAGATACTAAATTAGTTATATCATATAGAAAAGGTAAAAGTATTCAAGATTTTCTAGTACACAGTATTTACAAGAAGCCTAAGACCAGTACATTAAGTAATATGAAAGTTGTAGGAACCTTTCCCTGTGGGAATTGTTCCATTTGTAAGCATATAGTGTCTGAGGTGGGTAGGATTAATGGAAAAAATTTCACTACTAGAGCTAAATACTCTTGTATGAGCAAGGGTATAATTTATGTTATTTTTTGTACTTGTAATAAATATTATATTGGTGAAACTAAGAGAATGTTAGCAGACAGAATTAAAGAGCATGTCAGAGATGTGAGAAATAATAAATTTAGTAGCCCTATTGCTGAACATTTTAATTCTGCACATAATGACAATATTGGTTGTATAAAAGTTACCATATTGGAACATGTACCTCTTTATTATAACAATATAGAATATCAAAAGAATATATTGAGACAGAAAGAATCCATTTTAATTATGAAATATGGTACTTTATGCCCTTTTGGTTTGAATAGAGAATGTAATTGGCAAAGTCTTATTTAGAACTGTGACTTTAAATGTGTATTATACTTTTTAATTAGCTGATTGTTTAATTGATTCATTGTTTCATGTTGTATATATTGTGAATTTTTAAAGGCTTTACTGTTTTCTCTGTAAAGGCTGTTGGCCGAGGCGCTAGAGATATTTGATTGAGCTGAATAAATTTTACAGTTACGGAAGGTAGAGCTGGGACTCGCTTGTTCTTGTTGTTGTTGATTAATTTCTATTTACCATGGATTTCACTTAAAAAAAAATTCCTAACACTGAATGTGTGACAGACTCTTTCATTGTGAAACTTTAAGGAATTTCGAGGAACATGAACTTTTTAAGACCCTAAATGAGGTACGTTCCTCCTAATGAGGTGCACTTGAGAGGTATGGACCTCACATCTATTCTAACCTCAGCCATCTGAATTATTGTGTTGAGCGAGAATCCTTCCATATGCTTCGATATGGTCACAGTGCAAACCATCCTGCCTCTTTTGCAGACAAGTGATGGAATGTAGTCATTGAATCTGCCAGGACACTTTACTTGCACATTAAGGTAGCAAAGTCATTCAGGAGATTTCTTCACTTTCAAGTGGGCGCCAGTTATTAGCAGTTCAGAGCCCCTACCCTATGGTCTCACCACACCCCCCTCCTCCAGTAGTTGTTTATCAAATGCATGGCTCCAGTTTCTGCTCACTTGCAACTATTGGGAATAAAAATCTTTAAGTAGATGGCTGGCTTATTGTTTGAACTCACAATGAAGAAGTTAATCCTCACAAGACAATACGTGTGCCTGTCCTTGGAGAAGACAGTATGACAGCTAGCCACAATAATTTAAGCTGTAACAAATCTGAACCACCACCTAAGACTGGATGCAGCCTTAGTTCTCAGTATTCTTGGCCTCATGATGGCCACCATACAGACAGTCCAGAGTGTCAGATTTAGTGTGAGAATTATTCAGTGTAACCTAAATGTGCAATGGTGTGAAGTAATACAACCAATTGCAAGCACAAAATTGCCAAGGACCTACTTGAAAGTCTTGTCTTGATGAACAAATCTAGAAAACCATGACCCTTTGTCCAACCTTTTCCAGCAGCCACTATAATCACGGTCACACACTTTGGTGATGGGAGGGGCATTTCTTAAACAGGACAGCCTAATGAAACTGGGCAACGACAGACACCAAACTTCACATCATTGTCTTGGAGATAAGAGCAGTCTTCCTTGCATTGTAGACATTTCAAGACCTACTCCCCAAGGTACAGCATCCATCCACTTAGACGATATGGCAGGGTGATATGGTACATCAATAAGCCTGGGGTATCTCTAACCTCTTTTGTTGAAAAGTCTTGCAAGATTGGGAATGGGCCATATCTTCACATCACTTTCTGATATCTGTGCACATGCCAGGGGCATCCATTGTGACTGTGTGCAGGTTGAGCAGACATATTGCTCCTACAATGAATGGACGGTCAACAAATCAGTAGCACTAAAGATTTTTTGCAAGTGGGGGAAGCCTTGCTGTAGTCACTTTACTTCACTCTCCAACACCAAATGTAACAGTTTTTATCCATCATCCCTCAAGAGGGAAATTCCCCCAGAAAGACATTTTACTCACTATCAGCCCTCTCTGTTTTATTCACTTCTTTCTTTCAGTTCTACTCTTTCAGATTTCTGCAAAAAAACAAGGTGTGCAAAGCCAGTGTGATTTTTAACCACATTGTGGCACAGCCATATTTGCTTTCTTCTGCTTTGGCGTTATCTAACAGGAAAACCTTTTTTTTTTCCACAGCCATTCACCTGCTTTCACACCATTACTGTCAGATTCATCTGGTGATCCAGTCTGTAATTAACTGCTTGTTTTTTTCACTTTCAGTGATGGCTAGGGACCCTAGTCTCTCTCACTAAGTAATACAGCTGCTCATAGTCTCCCAGAAGCATTCAGCCAGAAAGAGTTACCAAAGCAAATGGTCAAACGTTCAGTGTGAACAAAAAACAAGATATAGTTCCCCTAACAGCTCTAGCTGCTAAAATTCTAACCTTTTTGATAGAGCTCTTTCCCTTGGAATCTAGCTGTTATTCCAGCAAAGTTCATTTGTCTGCAGTTTCATGCTATCACCAGTGTTTTGCATCATCCTCTTTACCATCTTATAAACTTTGCAAGATTTTCTTATTGGAGGCCCTCACACTACCTCTCATTTATAGTGCTTTCTTGGCATGGAAAGCCTTTTTTTCCATTGTTGATTACCTCTACTGCTAAATGATTTTTAGATTTTCACACACTGTTGTTCATATACACTGTGCTTTATAACCATAGGGTTATACATGAAACCAATCCTCCCTTTATGCTTGAGGTTGCAGCACTGTCTAACCAGAGTCAATCTAGTCATGTGGTTGTTTTCTTTCCGAACTGTATCAACAAGGGGTAATGTACATTGCACTGCCTACATGTCCAATCACTGCTCACATTTTATCTTCAAAAAGCAAAGAATCTCAGAAAAGATGACCAGTTATTTGTTTCATCTTCCAAATTAAGGAAACCTCAGAAATTAGCTACACTTTCACTTTCCAAATTGCTAACTGACTATCCTATGCTGCTGTTTCTCTGGCAATATGCCACTGCCTTCTAAAGCCAGAGCACACACTGTCAGGGCTCAAGTTACCTCCTCAGCTTTACTCAAAACCTTACATTTAGATGAAATGTGTGCAGCTGCTACATATCTCTGCTAAACATTACAATTTGAACATTGTATCTAGGTTTAGAGCCTCCTTTGAAGCTTCCATACTCAAAAGCCTTTCATCCTAATTCCTCCCAAAGTCTACTTGGGATTTTCTCTACATCCATTCCAGTGTACAAAGAGGATTAACTTAAGTATGTAAGTTATGTACTTACCAGAATGATTTAGTTGGCCTCTGTCCAAACACTCAAAGCAGCCCTTCCAAATTGTCCTATCTGGAGTAACCTAGAGGAGCACTAAAGGCCTACAGATGTCTACTGAGTTTTCTGCTACTGTTTTGATGGCTTTACTCTGTATGGAGAGCTAGCTGGGTGAAGTGCATTATGTGAGAGGGAGGGAGTTTAAGCTAGTCAAAAATCTGATTGATCACGTGCAGGAGAGTGCCTTCAGTGACCAGTCCATTCATTCTGGTGTATGGACAGACACCAACTAACTTTATCATTCTGGCAATTGTATAACTTACATTTATATATTTAAAAATAAAGATTGGAACTTGCAAGACTAACTGCTGTGGAGCAGTGGTAACAATTTTAATGTCACTCTCGCAGTTAAGGGACGAGGGGCTTCAGTTCATAACTCAAAGGTTATTTCTAACAGAATACTTCGAGAGAGACACACACACATACACACACACACATTAATGAACATAATTCTAATCGTTCGCAGCTGCCAGTTGAAAGAACCCCTGTGGTTTAAAAAAGGAGGGTAAAGGGGTACTGTCCACATTCTGTCATACTAAATACAGAGTTCCAAAAAAACTCACATTTTGCAAAGACCAAACTTAAGCATTGTGTTGTTAACCTCTTGCTTAAACAACAACAAAACAAAATAGAATGTTCTTTAGGCAAAGATTCTTGCTTTAGAACTGGTTTACTTCCAACTACTTCAGTGAAGTCCCAGTGAACATCATCTTCTTCCGGCTTTTCCCGGTTAGGGGTCACCACAGCAGATCATCTGTCCGCTCATGATTGGCAGTGGAGTTTTACGGTGTCGAGTTGCCAGCCTGGTGCCCAACCTTCCACAGAAGGCGCACACATATACACACACACCCCTAGGGCCAATTTAGATTGTCCAATCCACCTACAACACATCTTTGAAGTCCCAGTGAACATATTAAAGTTTAAAGTAAAAAAGCAAGCTGAAATTCTGTTGGCAGTTCATATCAAGTAAAATCGTTGGAGACAAAATGTGGCAAGCAGGTGTTATTTTATGCACAAAAACTGTAGCATCTTGAGCATGACAAAAGCAGATCAAAACACAGTAGATTAATTGCTTGCTGAAAAGCACATAAAAAGCATTAAATCATCAGTTTCTCCGGTGATTCTTTTGGAATATTCTCCCAACAACTTTTAATACTTAGCTGACTGTTACATTATCTAATAGACTTTCTTTTCAGTACCTAAATAGCAGCTCAGGGTATCGTCCTTATGGAAAGTTTTCTGTTTCTGAGCACGTTTGTTTTACATTAATGTCCAGTAAATTTTCTTATGCTTGACAATATTCCATTCATACAGAACACATCATAAAGCAAGATTGTGGCATAATGGTAGTCTAGTTATCTATTTTTACAATGTTTCTAACTATAGTTCTGGTCTACCTGGTCTCTTATTTGCCAAACAGGTACAAACAGAACTTGCAAATCATCTCCTTCTTAGAGCATTGTTTTTTTTTTTTTAACATCTTTATTAAATTCTCACTTATGACATAGGTGCACATAATTTGTTTTTCTTTTGCATTAATTTATCATTTTTTCATTTACATACATTATACTGTACTTATTTATTTTCTTTCCTTATAACAACTGTCATTCAGTCCAACATGACATAAATTGTTCCGTTCCTACCTTCCCTTAAACCCCTCTCCTTCTCCTGAGCATTATTCTGCATGTATGATGATCATAGTATTTGTCACTGCTGCAGTAGCCTTAACTATATGGGTTATATCCTGCCAAGGAAATAACTGCCAACCAGCTTCCAAAGCTTCAAGGCACCTTCCAGGAGCTCAAACTGTCAGGCAGCTTGAGCTGAGCTGACTAAGACAGGTTTGGGTGCCACGCCCTACAGAGCTTTATTGTCACCAAATAGTATGCTCCTCTGAGGCTTTCAAGGCTCTACTTTTGGCTTGTACTGTTCCTTTGCTGGGAGATGAGCTCCATTTGTGGAAAACACTTCTCTTTTCTTATTGTGTTGCTGTTTTATCACTTTTCTCCTTATGAAAGTTATTTTAAAGCTAGGAGTGTTGTGTTTTAATGGACTGTAACAAAACTGTAGCATCCTTTTAAATGGAGTACTCGTTTTTTCCTGTCTGCATAAAATGGTTTAAAGTAATTGAAAACCTTTTTCTCTGGAGAAATTGTTTTACTTTAGTGGGGTTGTCATAGTGTCGTAAAGTGGTTCTTACTGTGTTTTTTGTCCAGAAAGTAACTTTTGTAGACTGGTAGTGTTTACTGTCATTTGCTGCTAGTCTTCCCTGGGGAAAAAGGCACCATTTTTGAAGTGACCATTGAGAAAAAGTTAAGCAAACAGCCTTTGCCATCACAGCAGACTAGAAATTTGCCTCAGCTGCAAGTGGGTGACTGTTATGGCCATTTGTTTTACCTCAGATGAGTCATCTTTTACCCCTAATCACCCTGATATAGCAGCCACAGCCACTACTGACCGGGGGTTAACCACGACCTCTGTGGCTGTTGGGATCCCCTCAGTAATCAAGGGAGTGCCACTCCTGTTGGCCCTGGGCGAGAGAACAGGGACTGCCTTTCTGTTTTGTCAGAATGTTGTGCCCATCCCTGGGGAAGCTGCTGCTACTACCACTAATGATGCTGTTGGCCTCATTCCTGTCAAAAAAGCAGGAAACTAAATGTGTATCTACTCCTGCTCAAATTTCCTTATAAAGGAATATATTGTTTCTGGCTCAGTGTTTAATGCAGGATATTGATCCTTCTTGTAAGGTAGTTTCTGATTAAAAAAAAAAAAAAAAAAGGGGAATGCTTTTTTTCCCAAAGAAATTCAGGATTCTGAATCTGGACAGGAGGATGAAGGGGCAGTTGCCAAGTTTTCTTCTCTGATTTCAGATTCAAACTCCCGAGTTCAGTTTCTGATTCTCCATGTAGAGTTTCCCTTTCTCTAAGACTATTTCTAGAATGCACCAGTATTTTCAGTGGGAGAGCACTGAGGTTTCAGTCCCCCAGAAAACACTATGAGCTGTTACAGAAGGAATTTCCAGAATCTATATCCATTCCTCCAGTTTTGTCTGCCATGGAGGATGTATGTGTCTCATTGCTTGCAATTTTCCTGACATTTAGTTTGATGCTCCTAAAAAGGCAGATGTTAGGATGTATAAAGTTTCCTCAGTCTTAAGTTTTTAATATAAAACCAAAAATCCACACAGAAGAACACTGCTGTATAGTAACAAACCAAGTAAATAACAGCAAAAACCACTTCCGGCAGCTCACAGCAGAGTCTCCAAAATGTACAAAATCCACAGTCTTTCTTAAAAATGTTTAAGTAAGTGCCAAACCACTTACTTAATAAACGTTTTTAAGAAAGACTGTGGATTTTGCACATTTGGAGACTCTGCTGTGAAGTAGTCTTAAATTTTTGTACACTTTTCCCAAACATGACCCAGCAGATGTAGCTTTTGTTAATCCTTCTGTTGCTAAACAGATTAAGTATGGGAAAAAAGTGTATTCTTCTGCGACTTTGATTTTCAGAATTTTGAATTGTCTGGCTCATGTGTTAAGGTTTGTTCCGACTGTGAAAGTAAGAGGAATGTTTTGTCTGCAGTTTCTTCTTGTAAGGAAAAAAATCTGCTTTAAATTTAACTTATTTTATTGTTCAAGTCACTACCCATTGTATAGTGTGTGTGTGTGACTCTGATACGTCTTTCAGGGCTGTGGTATTGTTTTGAGGAGATTTGCATGGCTGCTTTCTCAGATCCTCCCAGATGATAAAATGAGATTTTTAAATTCTCATTTGAACAGAGATTTAGTTTTTGGTCCCTAATGCAGAGGTGATGAAAGTGTGAAGAAAGCTTTAAGCTGATATCAGCCATCCTTTTCCAAATTTTCCAATAGAGTCTCTAACTCCTCATCCAGTCTTGGTAATAAATAAAATAAACACTCTCAATAAAATGCAGGTCAATAAACATTTAAGATGAAATATCAAGGAGGTTCCGAGAAGAATTCTGGAAACTTCCAAAACGTGTGACAGTCCATTAAGTCAGACTGACTATGTAAAGAGACTTTGTTCTCCCCTTTTCCCTCTATTTTGTCTTCCAGAAAGACTGAATCTCCTCTTTTCTCTGTGACACAGATAATGTCAGCCAAATGGGTACTGAAGCTCATTCATCAAAGGTCACAGATGGCAATGGGTGGAAATTCCTCATTTCCAGATATAATTCCTCATCCTGCAGACCAGACTCTATTTACACCTGTCTTTCATCACATGCTGTCCCAGAGAATGATAGAACCTGTTCCTCTTTCCCAGGTGGGGAAGGGTTTTTATTTAAGGATGTTCCTTGTGCCAAAGAAAGACGATGCTTGGAGATCGCTTCTGTATCTTCCATTCCTAAACTTGTTTATGATAGTGCCCAAATTCAAAATGATGCAACTTTGCAACCTGTTACCTCTTATTTCTCTTTCAAGTTTCCTGGTAACACTTGACTTGTTCATCATCACATCCCTATTCATCCAGGCTTCAGAAGTTTCTTAAGGTTTTGTGTGTCTGTTTCACATTATCAGTTCTATACCGTACCTTTTGGACTATCTACTGCACCAAGAGTGTTCATAAAGTGTCTACCCCTGTTGTAGCTCATGGCATGCTACAGGGCATGTACATTTTTCCATATTTAGATGACTTGCTTATCTTTGCAGCGTTTGTCAATGTCAGGAATCCCTCTCGGGTGCGAGAACTCTTGCATAAGCTGGGATTCCAAGCGATCATTCAAAATTCTTTCTTGATTCTTTCACACAGGCTTGTGTTCCTGGAATATCAACTAGACACCATTTCAAAAAGCTTTTCTTCCACAGGAAAAATAGATGTATGTCTAGATCTATTTTTATGGTTTTCCACTCTGACTTCTGTTGCTGGGAAAGAATGCCTCAATATTTTGAGTCTCATGGCATCTATAATTTTCATGAAACCCCTGGTCAAGACTCCACATGAGAAAGATACAGTGGTATCTGAAATCTCTTTGGTCCCAGTGCCAATACCATTTATCTTTTCAAATCCCAGTGCTGGGGTTTGCCAGAAGAGGTCATTTGGTGGAGACCACAAATATCCTTAAATCCAGTTTTCCCATTCTCCATCCCTGCTCCAAAGCAATCTGTCACCACAGATGCCCCATACTTTGTTTGGAGAACGGTTTTAGGAGGAATAAAAGTGCAGGGGGTGTGGTACACCAAGGACAGATGCAAGTACATAAATGTCTAGGAAGTGCTTGCCCTGATCAAGACAATTATCTCAGTCATCTTTGGTCCTGAGGACCTGTTCAAATGGTTACAGACAAAACTACAGTCCTGTGGTACATCAACAAGCAAGGGGAACCTGGTAATACCCCTTTTGTAGACTAGTCATGTTAGCTTGGTATATAGCTTCACAGCAGTATCGCTCTGCAGACATTCTTGATTCTGTCAGAGCAAAATTGTGTGACAGATGAGCTGAGCACGACTAGAGCCGACAGTCACAAATGGAAATCAGATGTTGGTGTCTTCCAAGATTTGATCCATCTGTAGGGAGTTTCTTATGTAGACCTCTTTGCCTCCTTTCTGAAGAATCATCCGGCAAGATTCTTTTCCAAGATTCCAAGCGAGAAGGACCGGAAGACAGGTGCCTTTTCTTTTCCTTGGATAAGAAGGTTCCTCTATGCTCTTCCACCCTTTCCACTAATATCCAGGGTACTTCTGGCAGAAGGAATCCCCCAAGATCATTGTGGTGACTCCCTTCTAGACCAGACAGCTGTGGTTCTCTCTTATTTTGGAAATGGCCAGGGACAATTAAGACAAGCTTCCGAACAGACTGGATCTGGTCTCACAAAAACATATGTGTTTGATACACCTTGACATCAGTCAACTTCAGTTGACTTCTGGTTGATGGCCTTTATTGCTTTTAGGCACCTGTTTAGTGAGGACATGCAGCAGCTACTAATGGAGGCAAGAAATCCTGCTAATAGAAAATCATATATTGTTAAATGGAAATTATTTTCTAGTAGCACCAACAACATAACTAGCACCTATTCAGGACTAGCTATTTTCTGGTTTTACAATATTTGTGCGAGTTACTGTCCTATGGTCATTTTTATTCCTCTGTCAAGGTTCATTTTTTTGCCATTTGAGCATGTTTGCCTGTGGGTCCTCCTCTTTCAGTGCAGCCTCATGTCAAAATATTTTTGAAAAGGGGTTTGCATAAGTGGCCTCCAAGAAAAACGGTGGCCCCCTACTTGGGATCTTAACTTTGTGTTAGAGAACACTTTTACTTTTTGAGCTAGCTAATTTAGCTGACTTGAGTTTCTTAACGTGGAAGAGTTTCACTGATTGCTCTAACCTCTTCAAGAAGGGCATCCGAGTTGCAAGCTCTTATGGTGAGTCAGCCCTATCTCATTTTCCATAGAGACTGGGTTTCTTTAAGAACTAATCCTTCTTTTATGTCTAATGTGTTATCTGACTTTACTTTAAGCCAAACTATCCATCTTCCCATTTTCTTTCCCAAACCTAAAAATGATGGTGAAAGGATGCTCCACACCTTGGAAGTCTATCTTGACGGAACTTAATCTTTTAGATCTTTGAATCAGTTGTTCATTTCTTATAAAGTTTAGATTGAGCAACCTGTGTCAAAACAGACAATTTCCAAATGGTTGTCTAAGGCTATACTCACCATAACAAAACTATTCCAGACAGGGTTAAGGCCCACTCTACTAGAGCCTTGCCTTCATCTATGATTTTTTGGAAAGGATTGGCCCTCTCTACATGCTTTCACAAAGCACTATAAGCTTGATTCCTTCTCTAGATCCAGATTAGGCTTTTTTAGGACCATTCTCCAGGGGCATCTGGAAGCTTCTCCTTCCACCTCTCAAATGTAGTTAGTGTAATCTACCCATATAGCTAAGGCTACTGCACCAGTAATCAATATGATGAACATAGTAGAGTTGTGAAAGTAAACTTGCCATAACAGTAGATGTTCAAACGATGATTGCTGCAGTAGTTGCTCCCTACCTCCCCATTTGTTTTGTGTGCTTTTTATGCCAGTGTGTGGACATTTGTTTTTTGTTGTTGTTAGCTTTGGCCTTTCAGGGTTCAGCATCCCTGTCTCTGTTGACAGGAAAGCTCTGAAGGGCTTCCACTCCCAAACTTGTATTTTAGTCAGCTCAGCTCAAGCTGCCTGACAGTTGGGTATGTGGAATGTGCCCCGAAGCTTTGGTGCAGTGGCCAGCTGTTGTATCCTTGGCAGGCTATAACCCATATAACTAAGGCTACTGCAGCAGTGATCATTCAAAGTTCGTTATATTATGGTTAGTTTACTTGCATATCCGCAGTTACCACAAATTATATGCATTTCTGTGAAATTGGTGCCTTTCTTTTTGTAAAACTCTCCCTTCCAGTTCTTTTCTCTCTCACAGTATTCAGTGCATCAAATACAGTTGGTTTGCATTTTGATTTCTATGTTTTAGTAATTGCTTTATTGGCAGTCAATCACATTAAACTCAATAAAGCCTTAATATGAATAGGTGATTCAGATCCTACATACCATCTCAAAAGAATAATTTTGTTAGTTATAGCTATTTGATTCCCCAATATTTCTGGCAGAGTATTCTGTAGGAAATTTTTAAAATTGGCCAGCTCATTACTTAAAGAAAGTTTAAGATCTTTTCCCAGGTTTCTTTTTCTTCAACATCAGACCTTCAGCATTTGCTGTCTACCTAAGGAAATATTTTTTGAAGTCTTCTTTTGTTGTAAAATACAAATGCAAAGACTTCCATGCAAAATTCCTAAACCTCCTAGACTTTGTTCCATTCTCGGGAGCCATACATATCCTCTCATTGTACACTTGTAAACTGCTTTTCTTGTCTCTCTCTCCACTATTATCTAACCTCTTCTGATTTGATTCTTACAAATATCATGCAATGTTTTATATGCCCTACTAATTATCATTTTTTTTTAACAGCAGCTTCTGTTCCGTATTCAGCTGTAAACTCTGCCAGAGCAATAGGCAAAGACAAAGGGATAGAGGAATCTTATCCTGTGATATAGATTTCCTTGGTAGGGAAGGTGTTATCTACCCTGCAGCCCAAACTACTTCTCATTCTACTTAGTCACCTTTTTTGTCTAGTTATTTTTTCCCAATACCTTGTTTCCTTTGCCAGTTTTCACAAGTAAATTCCAGCCTCCTCTTGCCTGTTTTCTCTACACCTACTTGTGGTTATCTCTCTTGGCAAAATCTTTCTCCATTCCTGTGATGACTTAATTCTTAGAATATTTTTGCAATTTTATGAATATAAAACTCTTCATAGATGATCACAGAGGTTGTAAATCACAGTCTCGAACACAGCTATTCAGTGGAGTAGGCATCTCTTTAATTGAAATAAACGCTTAACAGTTTCACCGTGTTTTCGTCCTTCTATGGTAGGACTTCATCAGATCACATAGCCTTCCCCCTTTTTTCTTTCATTTTTATACTCCCCCATTTCAATCAATTTTAATTACTAATCAATTAACCCACCAATTCAATTATTAAAGATAAAACCACAGACAAAAATACTATGTAAAAGAATATTAACTAAAATGTTTTCAAATGCAGAAACATATTAAATTCTCTTCCGTAGAATCCAATGTCTTAAAAATGTCATTTAAAAATAACTTTAAAAATGTCTCATTTTAATATGAGAATGTTATACATATATAAATGTATTCCCATATATTCTAATGGAGCACACCCTAACTGTTGTACAATCCCGCCATCTCCTGGCTAAACTTAAAAAAAATTAATATAAAACTCTTTAGAATTATTCCCCTTGCATTTTATTCCAACTAATCTTCTAACTTAACCCTCTAAGGAACTATCCCTTTTTTAAAAAATTAAGCAGGAGAGTAGTATTTTCCATTAAAATATTAGTTTAGCAGCTCTTAACTTGAGCACTGGGGCCAAAGATATGTATTTGTTTAACCCTGGGGGCCTATTTGCTTCTAGGACTGTTTGCCAAAACAACTCTGTATTCAATTTTGGTTTCCCATGGACCACCCCTGGGGTCCTGCTCTACCTTTTCTAGTACAAAAAAATCATATTTAGCTGAGTCACATAACTAAACTGTGCTTGTATAAGGCGTTCTTACCATCATTGTTTTTAATTTCGTTCGTGTTCATAAATCCTTCTCCGCTTCCTAACAGTTTTTCCTATATAAAATGCCCCACATACCTTGCAGGTAGCAATATATATATCACCCTGTACTATCAGTTTAAATAGGAGCTGCCCTCAATCTTCCTATCCCTCCCCGGGATGTAAATATTTTCTTTGTTGACTATATATGGGCATTGTGAGCAAGCCACACATTTGAACGTGCCTTTTCTCCCTTTTCCTTTTTGTGTCTTCCTCATCTTTAATATAGATCCTTAATATTCCTTCCTTTCCTACAAGTAAAACTTAAGGATTCCTTAAACAGGTCTTCCAAATATGAATACAGAGCAAACCTATCCCAATTTTTCGACACAATGGCCCTAATGACATGGGTGTCGCTACTAAAATTCATTACGTATGTGCCCCCACCCCTCTTCTCTCCTTCTTGTACCTGTTGTCCATACATTGATGTTCTTACCTGGCCATCATGTTCAATCCCCAAGATGGGCCCTAATTTACCTCCGCTCTGTCTCTCTTTCTCAACTTCCCTCAATACTTCAACTAATTTTAAAGGGTACTTTCTTTCTAAAAACATTTCTTTAAGTTTCCTATTCTCTATCTCATAATCCTATTGCTTGGAGGTCATCCTGGAACTTCTAATAAATTGCCCTTTTAATATGCTTCTCTTTTGCTTAAATGGATGTGAACTTGTGAAGTATCGATGGGAATTGGAAAAGGTTTCCTTCCTATGAATCGTGGACCTAAAATTCCTCTCCTCCTTCACTTTGTAAATAGTGACGTCCAAATAGTCCATTTTGTGTTTGGTAAACCTCAAAAATTCTGTAGTATGATTTATGTAATCTATAAACTCGTATAGTATTGCTTCTGGTCCTGTCCAAAATATACAAATGTCATCCAGGTAATGCCTATAATAGTTCCAATGTTCTGCTTACCTGGAATGAAACAAATATTTTTCTTCCCATACTGATAAGACTATATTGGCATACGTGGAGGCACAACATGCCCCCATAGCTACTCCTTTGAGCTGTTTGAAAAATTCCCCTTCAAAAAAGAGAAAATTAACCATTACAATTTCCATAAGCTCCATACATACTTGCACCCCATGCTGGTCCAATTCACCCCTTTTGTTTAATGCTTCCTCAAACCATTCTAAGCCCAGTTTGAGGTATAACCATAAATAAATCTTGAATGTCCAATGCTACAAATAACATATCTTCTTTAAATAGTCCATTATTTATACTATGCAAAACATCACAGGAATCTTTAAAAATACCTCTTTGGTTAACCCAAATGTTTAGAGCCCAAGAACTTTCCCAGTTGGGTACATTTTAGAGAGATTGGCAGCCACAATTGGTTGTAGAGGAGGGTCATTAGGGTTTTTATGGACCTTTGGGATCCCAAAAATTGATGGGATCTTTGCTATTTCCAACCATAGGTATTGGTAAAGTCCTGATTATTCATTTCCTCATTAACCATTTCCCTCAGGATGTCTATTTTCCTATACGCTAAGTTTATTTCATTTTTAGAAACTCTACAGTATCTAGCGGGATCATTCAAACTATCCAACATCTTTGCAGAGTAAAGAATTCTGTTCATAATCACCACCCCTCACCCTTTGTCTGGTTTCATTACTCTAATATATTAATTCGCCCTCAGTTCCTCCATCAACTCTTTCTCAACTCTAGGTAAATTAAATGTGGTTTTCTTATTATTTAAGCCTAACCTAATTTCTTTTTCCACCTGTATCTCAAAGTATTTCAACTGAGGGTGCAAGGGTGGGTTCATAGTACTTTTCCTTTTAAAATGTGTATTAATTCTGCCAGTACTATTATTGTTAAACACAAGTTCCAGGTTCTTCTTATTAATGAACAGCTTAAGATCTGTTAACTCGTTTGTAGTCTGGCTCCTATGGCTCGGAATGAATTTTAACCCTTTCATAAATGTGCGTTGATGTAATATCTAAAGTACTAAAACTGAAAATACTAAAAGTTTTGTATGTTTACCTATTGCCTTCCATCACTATCTGCCCCCTTTCTTTGTCCACATCCCTGTTCCTCAATATCTTCCCTCGTTTGGGACTTCCCCCTTCCTGTAATAGTAATGCAGTGGAGTTTTTTGCTCGAGTCTCTCTGATCTCCTCTAAGGAGGACATTCTAAAGGGTTATTCAAATTGTATTGTTTGTTGTCAAGATTGACATGATCACCATTATTAGTACCATAAGAATTATCCCCTCAACTTGTACATCTCCTCTTCCATACTTTCCATTTGCATCATACCTTTTTCCATCCTTCTACTTTGGAAGGAGTTTTTTTTTTTAAAAATTGTTTTCGGTTTTCGATAATTACACTTTTCTTTATACTCCACTAGATCCCCATCTAATTTTTTACATTTCCTTTTTGTAAAGGAACACACACACCTCATCAATTTTCTTCTTAATATTGTAGTATTTCATTTTTTCTTCCTGTATTGTAAACATTAAATCAGAAGCTATAACGCTATATCGATCAATTTCCCCAAGTAGCATTTCCATCTCCCTTTCATTTTCCTTAATTGCTTTCATAATTTCAAACTCACAGTTGTCAAAAATGTTAATTCATTAAAAAATGCAGTTCCTTCTCTGACAATATTAGTGTATTTGAAAACCTGTAACCCTTTAGGTACTATCCCCTTAATATACATTCTTTCAAATAACTGTCGTCAATGTTTAGCGTTTTATATTTTAAAACCAAATCATACATTCTATTCACCTTAAAATTATATGAATTACCATCTCCATTCACGTTGTTTAAATCGTTCCGATAACCTCTAAAGTCCCTTCTGAGTCTTAATATACCCTCTTACAAAGATGATCACGTAGGGTCCTTCTAAAGAGGGAGTGTGTCTCAGATGCTCAAATCAAGGGATGGTCGCTGATTTCAGAGAGTTGGGAGAGACGTTTTGGGAGTGGCAGATTTAAAAAATTCCCTACAGAGTACTGTATCAGAAATATGGGTGAGCAAATGGCTGTAAATAAGGAAATGATTCTTTTGAGCTGGGATACAGGATTTGAATTGCCTAGACATAATAAGGTCTTAAGTTTAATTCTGTTGACTGGCAAAAGAGCAGTTGTTAGAAAATGGATTTCAGTGTACACAAACTGTATTTGAGGTATTGAATATTGTAAAAGAGATAAAAGACCTGGAGGACCTGGAATTGGGGATCATTAGAAAAGGGAAGGAGCAAATTACATAGACATAAATCTAAATTGTGGGAACAATACATGCATAATAATAATCAGGAGGAGGTTTAAGGGAAGGCAGGAATTCAGCAATTTTTTATAATGTTGGACGGATGATAGTAAAGAAAATATATGTGATGTGTATTGTATTTAAGTGGAAACATGTTAAAATGGTTTGTTTTCTTCTGTGTTGTATGTTTGCCTGTGTCTTAAGTGAATTAAAGGTGTATTAAAAACAAAATCTTTAAACTCTTAAACAATTATCTTGTAATTCAAGGACTTCAGATGTACTGACTAGAGTCTCTGCTGAAAAGGGGTCTTGTGTGGCTGAGTTAGACTATTCCTTTTACTAAATAAAATAAATAACTTCTATGATTAAGTTTCAAAATTTACTACTTTCAATTTCATCCCCAGTGTTGCTATAGTAAGTAGCTTCACAAAGGAGTTTTATGCCCATTTAGATAAACGTAGAACTGGCAGTCCCAACAAGATCTAAATATAGTGGGAAATTTAAAAATAAACCACCCTGGTGGCCCACCAGCATAAAAACTGCAATAAGGGCAAAACTCAAAGTATACAACAGGTCAAAAGACCCTCATATTAAGGATATCAGAAATATTTATTTTTTGTTGTATTTATTTAACATTTGTTTACTGGGAAAGCCCGACTTGGAATGAGTCAATTTTTCAGTGAAGGTTCCTGGGAGAAACACCCCAGTCGCTTGTCTTTGTAACGTGGGAGGAAACTGGAGCACCCAGAGGAAACCCACACGAATGCAGGGAGGACATGCAGACTGTCCACAGAAGGCACCCAAGCCGAGAATCGAACCAGAGAACCTCTTGCTGTGATGTGACAACACACACCCGTTGCACCACTGCTCCGTACAATATGAGTAAATATGGATATGAATAAAATATGAATCATCATCATCTTCTTTCGGCTGTTCTCGTTGGGGGTCGCCACAGCAGATCACCTGTTTCCATTTCTTCCTGTCCTCTGCATATTGCTCTGTCACACCAACCACCTGCATGTCCTCTCTCACCACATCCATAAACCTTATCTTAGGCCTTCCTCTTTTCCTGTTACCTGGTAGCTTCATCCTTAGCATCTTTTTCCCAATATACTCAGCATCCCTCCTCAGCACATGTCCAAACCAATGTAATCGTGCCTCTCTGGCTTTGTGTCCAAGCCTTCCAACCTGGGCTGACCCTCTAATATACTTATTCCTAATCCTGTCCACCCTCGTCACACCCAGTGTAAATCTTAACATCTTTAATTCTGCCACATCCAGCTCAAACTCCTGCCTTTTTGTCACTGCCACTGTCTCAAACCCATATAACATAGCTGGTCTTGTAGACCTTCCCTTTCACTCTTACAGGTACTCGTCTGTCACAAATCACATCTGACACTCTTCTCCACCCACTTCATCCTGCCTGTACTCTTTTCTTCACCTCTCTTCCACACTCACCGTTACTCTGAACTATTGACCCCAAGTATTTAAACTCATCCACCTTTGCCACCTCTACTCCTTACATCCTCACCATTCCTCTGTCCTCCCTCTCGTTCACACACATATATTCTGTCTTAGTCCTGCTGACCTTCATTCCTCTTCTCTCTAGAGCATACTCCATCTCTCCAGGGTCGTCTCCACCTGTTCCCTACTCTCACTACAGATCACAATGTCATCTGCAAACATCATAGTCCACGGGGGCTCCTGTCTGATTTCGTCTGTCAACCTGTCCATCACCATTGCAAATAAGAAAGGGCTCAGAGCTGATCCTTGATGTAACCCCACCTCCACCTTAAACGCATCCGTCACTCCCACCGCAGACCTCACCGCTGTCACACTACCCTCGTACATATCTTGTACCACTCTTACATACTTTTCTGACACTCCTGACTTCCTCGTACAATACCACAACTCCTCTCTAGGCACCCTGTCATATGCTTTCTCTAAGTCTACAAAAACACAATGCAACTCCTTCCGACATTCTCTGTACTTCTCCATCAACACTCTCAGAGCAAAGATCGCATCTGTAGTGCTCTTTCCTGGCATGAAACCATACTGCTGATCACTAATCATCACATCCCTTCTTAACCTTGCTTCCACTACTTTCCCATAACTTAATGCTGTGACTGATCAATTTTTATCCCTCTGTAGTTACTACAGTTCTGCACATCACCCTTATTCTTAAAAATCGGTACCAAAACACTTTCTCCATTCCTCAGGCATCCTCTCACTTTCCAAGATTTCATTAAACAATCTGGTTAAAAACTGCACTGCCATTTCACCTAAACACCTCCATGCTTCCACAGGTGTGTCATCTGGGCCAACAGCCTTTCCATTCTTCATTCTCTTCATAGCTATCCTTACTTCCTCCTTGCTAATCCATTGTACTTCATGATTCACTATCCCTACATCATCCAACCTTCTATCCCTCTCATTCTCTTCATTCATCAACCCCACAAAGTACTCTTTCCATCTCCTCAACACACTCTCCTCGCTTGTGAATATGTTTCCCTCATTATCCTTTATCACCTTTACCTGTTGCACATCTTTCCTAGCTCGGTCCCTCTGTCTAGCCAATCGGTACAGGTCATTTTCTCTCTCCTTAGTGTCCAACCTTTCATACAACTCTTCATATGCCTTATCCTTAGCCTTTGCCACCTCTCTCTTTGCCATGCACCTCATCTCCTTATACTCCTGTCTACTTTCTTCATCTCTCTGACAATCCCACTTCTTTGCCAACCTCTTTCTCTGTATGCTCTCCTGTACTTCCTCATTCCACCACCATGTCTCCTTGTCGTCCTTCCTCTGTCCTGATGTGATACCAAGCACATTTCTAGCAATCTCCCTTACTAGCTCTGCTGTAGTTACCCAGCTATTTGGTAACTCTTCACTGCCACCCAGTGCCTGCCTTAATTCATCCCTGAACTCCACCTCACAATTACCCTTTTTCAATTTCCACCACTTGATCCTTGGTGCTGCCCTCACACTCCTCTTCCTCTTCTTGATAACCAACGTCATCCTACAAACCACTATCCAATGCTGCCTAACGACACTTTCTCCGGTCAACACTTTACAGTATCCAATCTCCTTCAAACTGGCCCTCCTACATAAGGTATAATCCACCTGTGTGCATCTTCCTCCACTCTTGTATGTCACCCTATGCTCCTCCCTTTTGTTAAAATACGTATTCACCACAGCCATGTCCATCCTTTTTGCAAAATCCACTACCATCTGACCTTCTGCATTCCTTTGTTTAACACCATACCTACCCATCACTTCCTCATTTCCTCTGTTCCCTTCACCAACATGCCCATTGAAATCTGCTCCAATCACCACTCTCTCACCCTTGGGTACAGTCATCACCACTTCATCCAATTCACTCCAAAATTTTTCTTTCTCATCCATTGCACACCCAACTTGTGGAGCATACGCACTAACAACGTTCATCATTACACTCTCAATTTCCAGCTTCATAAACATCACTCTATCCGACACTCTTTTCACCTCCAAAATACTCAGCATACTGTTCCTTCAGAATAACTCCTATGCCATTTCTCCTCCCATCCACACCATGATAAAACAATTTGAACCCACCTCCAATACGCCTAGCCTTACTCCCCTTCCATCTGGTCTCTTGCACACACAATATACCAACCTTCCTTCTGTCCATCATATCAGCTAGCTCTCTCCCTATACCAGTCATACTGCCAACATTCAAAGTTCCGACCCTCACTACCACAGTCCTAGCCTTTCTCCTCTTCTCCTGCCTTCGGCCATGTCTTCCGCCTCTTCTCCTTCGACCAACAGTAGCCCAATTTCCGCCAGCACCCTGTAAGCTTACAGTACTGGTGGCGGTCGTCGTTAACCCGGGCCTCGACCGACCCAGTATAAAAAAATTTTCTTGGTGACTGCATGAAATGTTTTGGCAAAGTTTTACACCGGATGCCCTTTCTGACACAGCCCTCCCCATTTATCCATGCTTGGGACCGGCACAAAGAAATGCACTGGCTTGTGCATCTGCTGTGTTTGGGTTATGAATAAAATATGAATAAAAACTGAAAATACTTTTAGGTCCATTAAAGCAACCTACGAACTTAGGTTAGCATCTGAAACTAAAGACAATTATAAATCCTTTATGTTGAAAAGCTAAGAAATAATGACCAGCATTGCTGTGAACTTATTCAAGATACACCACCTACTCTGACTCTGTAGACATTGCCAATGTACCAGCAAACATTTTACTGCTGCGACGAGTCTCCAAAGTGCTCTTATCCCCGAATATGTCAAGCCTCTGTCATCACTAAAGACATGTATTGACTGCTCTTTCCAAGACCAAAAATACTTCTATGTCCTATCAGGACTGACCTGATAGTATACCTGGCTGTAAACCATACTAAACGCATCCTGGGAGATCCAATCCATAAACTACTTGAGCTGACTTGGCCACAAACTTTGTCCCTGAAGTTTGCTGGAAAGCAGTAGTGATGAGACTGTCTAGGGGCTACACTTCCATTCACCCCAGAAATTATAGGCCCATAAGTCTTGAGTTTCATGTCCAAAGGCAAGGGTCGTATGACTGACTTGATAGTCTGAGATTTTTAGTATTGGACTTAAACCCACAGCAGTTTTGGCTTTAAGGATAGATCATGTCTAATGAATTTGGTTAACCTCTTTGAGAGCAGCCATGCTGTCCACACTGCATACCCTGACTTAGCCAAGGCATTTGACACCATCCCCAATGCTAGCACAGTTCGTAAGCTTAATAGATTACAAATAGGTCTAATGTGGTACTATAGCTAGTAGATTGGCTAAAAGACAACCCTGTCAATGAGGGTTGTAGGTGCCTCAGAGAGTATGAAAGTGAGTAGTGATGTCACACAGGATTGTGCGCTAGGGCCACTCTTGTTTTGGTGTTTACGTTTCTCATCTCCAGGCCCTCAACAAAGACCTCTGGCTAACCAAGTTTGTAGATGACTACAACCTGGATGTCATTGTCAAGTCAGCAAGAACTTACGCTCATCAACACCTTTTATACTAAAAATGGGTTCAAGTAAAATACAAAAGTCTGTAATACAGCCTAATTTGATAGGCAACCCCCCCCCCTTCCCTACCATAGACAATACCATGCTTCAAAACGAGGATGTTGCTAGGGACCTCTGAACTTGGGTTAATAATTCCCTGTCCTTTGAGAGTAGTCAGAAGTCCTCCTGCTCAGAGTAGCTAATTGCCAAGGAAATACTATCCAGATCTAGAGAATCTACTGTCTCCTTATACTCTGCATTAATTAGGCTGACTATTAAATGTAATGCCCCCAATATACCTCAGTAGCCATATCAAACAAGTAGAAAGACCCCAGAGTTTCCTCATGAAAATCATCACTGGCTTAAAAACAGTATCTTATAGACTCCTGGTCAGCGATCAATACTATTAGGAACTGGTGGTCATGGATCTCTGGCATATTCACAAGTCACATATTCCCAGAACCAAGGAACAAAGTCTTCACTTTTAGAATAAAACATGATGGAGAGAGAGAGTTCATCATGCAGTACCCCTCTCACCTCTGAAACAGACTCCTTTTGCAAATTAAGTAGAGTGGATACACTGTCATCCTTCAGACAGGGCCTAGATGATTTGATGTATACTCACAAATTCACCCCAGGCTTGACCGGCCTAGCCCTCCTCAGGAGCAGGTGCGGAGTGAAGATGGGTACTGGAAGGTGTAAACCATTGCAAGATTCCGTTGCCTTGAATTTCATATTGTGTAGTGCACAGTGTAGTATATGGCTTTCATCATGATGATGCTGTTTTGTTTGCATAAGTTCTTTTGAAAAGCTGACCCACTGGTACATGACTTGTGTTTTTTGTGTTGACATACTGCATTTCTACTTGATAATGTGATGCGGGTTGTGTGTTAAGTTAGTGATCAGCATAATAATTAAAACGTGCTGGAGTGATATATTGCCTAGATGAAAAGAGGATATGATGACCTTACTTAGAAATGTGCTGAGTAGCATGTGGTAAAATTATGCTAGATTGTACTGTATTGTATGCTGAGACTCCCTGCATAAAATTAACTGTGTAGAGTTGTGTTTTCCACAACTTAGGTAAAAACTATTCTAAGAATTATGCGCTTGCTGTTTTCATAGCAATTGTTTCCTAAATTGATTTGGACTTGCATTTTTTATAGAAGAGGTGTGGGATGAAACATTTTCCTGAAAATGAAGCATTATAGGTGTGCACATAATTTTAATTGACACCACTTGTGTAGATATTAGGCATCACTTAAAAGGTATATTTCCATCCATGTACTTGTTTGTCATTGCTAAGTTGTAATACACACGCGCACGCACACAAATAGGAATTTAAAGATAGTGTGTGCTTTGAACTCGAGGCACATTATTACTTTTACTTATCTTTTTGCTGCAAAATTGTCAGTGGTTTTATAGAGACATCATGCTGGATACTGAACAGTTCTTCATATTTCATTCATAGTACAAGCTACCTTTACGAAGTGAGTTCAATTGGAAACCAGATGGCAAAGTCTTGGCAATTGGTAATGAAGATGGGTAAGTGAATGTCTTTATCCCTTGTGTTCAATTTTTTATATAATTACTGAAGTTAATAAGCGATGCTTACAAAAGCTTGGAAGCCGTATTGAAATGCATTTGCCGTCATTCTTGCTGGCTTCCCTTTTTGTAAGACAAGACAGTTGTGATTTGTTTATAATATATTCACTTTTTTTCAACATTGTTTTTCATCATTGTAGGGCAGCACTCTCCAAGAGTGTGCCGAGTGTTACCAGGCATCCTGAACAACCAAAGTCTCCACCTTAGGTTTGTGACAAGTAAGCAAATGCTGCAGGGATTATATTATATCTACACACCAGATGTTTGCTGTGTTAGATTGCGGGAGTATTTTAGTGACTTATACCTTTAGTACAATATTTGACCAATTTAATTTGTTATACTAGCTACATGCCCACACCGTATGCGCCATGCTGGTTCATCAAGTGAACTGACACTGTTTGTAGGATTGTAAACTGAGAGTCATCAGATCTGATTCTGATCTGACACTGAGCATTCCAGAGTTTTCAGCTGAGAGGTCTGCCTCCTCTAACCATAATACCCTGCTCTTCCCTTCTTTCCCCAGAGCGCAAGAGTGCAGCCAGCAAGAGTGCATTGTGGTCCTTCAAGCCCTGCTTTTGTATCCTATTTAAGTGATAGCTGTAGTCTGTTGGTATATATCCTCTACCATAGTCCAGTGTGTGTGTTTTAGTTTGTTGTAAGAGTTGGGTATTAGGGAATTGTTTGTCTGAGTGGTTCTTTCTTTCTGGGCATTCCTAACCTTTCTTTCCTTCTCAGAAAAAAGTATGTGTATTTTTTTTCATACTGTTGGGTACAGTTATAAATGTATATTTGTATGTAGATATTTAGATTGCGTCTGCTTTTTGTAGTGTTAGGTTGCTTGATTTTGTTACTGTTGCTCAGTGTATGTTTTGAATGTATTTCCACCAAACCCTTATGTTCCTGATCTGGTTCTTTTCCTTTTATATATAAAAAAGATTTTTTAACTTTTTAAAAATGTAATATTCATATATTGCAACAGCAGCTATTTTCTGCAATACAGAAACATGTTTAGTTAGGTAATATAGATATTTTCACTGTTTCACACTGAGATTTTTTATTTTTGTTTGTATATACATTTTTATGTATTGTTATATACATTTTTATAGACTTTTTATAACTGTATTGTATTATTGTATTTATACATTTCATCATATGAAATGTTACTTATGTGATTTAAATAGGTTTTAACTTTAAATTTTACTAATCAAGTTAATTTGTATGGTTAATTGATTTTAGAATTTTTGAACATTAATGAGGTTAATCGATGCTGGGATGTGATTGGAAGGCTGTTACTATTTAAACAGTAATGTATTAGGACATGGTGTTCTGATGAAGTCTACTGTATGTAGATGAAAGCACTCAACCAGAAGTTAATATTAAAGGAAGTGTGTTCTTTGACCCAGCCTTGGTGTGACTTTGTGGGACCTGACACCGTTCTTTTACCAGTAAATAGAGTTTTGCATCTTGTTTGGAATTGGTCGGGTATCACTGGTTCATTTTGTGTTTTGGATTGATTTTGTTACTGTTGTTGCTCAGTGTATGTTTTGATTGTGTTTAGTACTTTTACTGTAGGTGCTAGGTTTGGAAAAGGAAAAGTTTGGATTTAAGAAATGTGTAGCTTGCTGACAAAGTGCTTCCACGTGATGCATGCTAACATTGTAGCTGTTGTCTGGGTGCTGCCCATTTAAGATGGACTGTTCAGTCTGTGCGGCATTTGGGTCTTGAACTGTCAGTGTTATGTTAAAAGGGATGCTCCCAACTTCTGCAACCACATCATCTTCCCAGTAGGATTTCCAAGAGGAGGGAAAAAGAGTGGTTCAGGGACAGAGACCCGAAGTCCCACTCCCAAGGATCAAGGGGAACACAAACAGTCCTCCTCATCTGCTAAAGATCAGCCAGAGTCAAAGATTCACTGACCTTCTCTGCCTCCAGTACTGACTCCTTTAGGTCTGACTCTGCCTTTTCAGTTCCAAGCACCTGTTCTGCTGGTGTCAAACACCCATGTCTTTTTTTATCAGCACTCCCAGTCCCTTCCTAGCCAAGGAGACTCCAGCTTTGGTGGTCAGGTTGCATACCCATTCTCGTCCCCAGCTTTGATTCAAGTTGCATACCCTTTCTCATCCATTACACTAGTAGAATTTTCTCCAGAGTCATCCTCTTCTCTGCAACGGATCTGGGCTTTCCCTGCTCATATCCGTTTCTAGGATCTAACCCAAAGAAGGAAGTGTTCTAAGTTGCTATCTGTGGCAGTGGCATCTTCTGCCTGGTCCGCCACATCAGCTGGGAGCATGAAACTGTCTGACTTAGAACAGCTGATGTGATCCTTTTTGCAGGCCCATATACAACTAGGAATCCTCCCAGCCTCCTCTGTCCCATTGTCAGAGGTTTTTGCTCCAACTGCTGTTTTTCTCCAATCCCTTTGAATCTGTGGTTTGTGTCCAGCTGTGCTGTCTTTATGAGGTTACTTCAGGTAACTTGGCTGCTTCAGGCGCCAACCTTTTTACATTCTCTACTCTGGCTTTGTGGAGCTGAGTTTGTCTTGTAGCCAAGGTTTCTAGTCTGGGCTCTGAGGTAAAGGACAGCTGTGTATTTTGGCGGTTTCCCTGCACCTGGGAGATTTGGCATTTTTGTCTGTGGTCTCCACATTGGAGGTTGTCAGGTCAGCACCAGATACTGGCACTTCTCTCTGCTTCTTGGATTCAAGGAGTTCCAGGTCTGGTCAGCCACTTCAGCTTTTGATGCTGTATAGAGGATCTTCTCCCACTCAGGGAGGAATGTTGCAGCAGCATCGGATCCCATTCTTCTGGGTCTGTGGATTTGCACCAGCTCTTTTGCCCTTAGGTCCCCAGGTTTCCCGCAATTCAGGGCTTCCGGTTTCTTCTGGGTGTCCTCCCAACACTTTGGTTGGAGACAACACAGTAAGAACAGCAGCAAGAGGAAGCATGTGGATTCCCCTAAAGAATTCCTCACAGAGGACACTGACTTCAGTGAACAGAAGGGCTCCCAAATCCTCCCTGTGATGCCTCTTTCAGTGATCTTTTGGAATTATTGAAACAGCATCAGCACTGGGGGATGGACTATTGGAGTCCTGTTCCCCAGAGGAGTCTGCTTTTTTGGAGGCCACTGGCATGTGCCCATCCATGTCCTGGGTGGTCCTCACTCTGGATGCCCTTGTAGACCTGTTATCATGGATGGCTTTGAGGGAACCCATTGTGGTGGAAACAGTCCCTAGGAAACCAGATAGGATTTTGTCCCCTCCTAAAGACAGACCCCTTTGGAATACGTATCCAGTGGTTGATGCTACTGTGGTTGTCACTGCCACAAAAAAGGATATCTCTGAAGAAAGTTGGTTGGTCCAACCACCCAATGGGGAGTCTCCGGCTGTGGACATCGGATCTCAAGAATGCCTACTTCCACATCATAATCTAATAATGAGACAACAGCACCTGAGGTTTGTAGTTGGGGGTGTCACCATTGGCAGTCTAACTCCTTGCCCTTTGGTGTGACTACTCCACTTAGTGTTTATAGAAAGTGTCTGGTACCAGTTGTTGCACTGTGCAAAGACTGCCTGATTCAGCCAAAATCTTTGGCAGGGATGCAGATGGCAGCTGTTTTTTCTTTCATTAAACAAAAGCTGAACTTATGCCAAGCCAGAATGGTGATCTGTCGTAGGCAGTAGCTTAACAGTGGTGTACCTATCGCAGGAAAAGTTGAGGTTCATTTTTGTCTGTTTTTTTCAGGACGTGCTAGGGGAAATCTATGTTGACAACCAGGGGGTTTTAGAATATTCTGGACTATATCACATCCATCATACTCTTGAGTTCTAGCCAGGCTACATGAGTAGATTTAACTGGTACCTAAAGAATCCCCAAGACCAGTAGACTCGTTCCCTCATCCCAGTACTACCCTTTTATGAGGAGAGACTAATGGTGGCTATATCACATCAGAAAGATCAAGAGCATGCCATTCAGACTCCCACTTCAAACCAAAGCTTGACAACAGATGCCTTAGACATAGGACGAGGACCACATACCCTGGACTTCCAAGGTGTAAAGGCACTTCATCTAGAATGCCAGGTAAGCAAAGCTTCTGATAAGCTTAAAAGCAATCATGGCAGTAGTTCAGACTCTTAGAATCTTCAGTAGTCTGGCGATTTGAGACCCTGAAGTCAACACCACAGTCATGTAATATTGTCTGCAGACAGCACCACAGTCATGTTGTATAGCAACAAACAATGGAAACATAACCTTTACCACCTCTGCAGGCCAGTCATGTAGGCTTTGGGAAAGGCTCTGGAATGCAGTTTGCTTCTGAAGGTATGCTGTTCATCAGTTCAAGAAAACTCCTTGGCAGATCACTTAAGCAGAACATTGCAAGTAGATGATCATTTTTAGACCTCCGAAACAGACAACTCTTTGCATCTCTGCTCCAAAGCTCCACGCATGCTTAAACAGTGTACAGCTTCCCTCTGGATTGGACTGGCCTTTTCTTTATGCTCCTCTTCTCATACCGTTTCTCCCCGCTGTAGTTCAGAAGATGGAGGAAAGCCCATAAAGTATCAGGATCTCCTCCTGGTCCAGGTATCACTGGTTCTCCTACCTGTTTCAGGTGGCAAGGGAGAAACAGTATAGGTTTCCTCTGTGTGAACCACTTGACAGTACAGTGGGTCCTCAATATTTACCAACGTTTCCACGCTCAGACTAGCAGCTTGGAAGATACGATTTTAGTACACTTTGACGACCTTTTTTTTTTCTGAGGGCCAAAAATTATGAGAGAGTCTAGAAGAAAGTATAAGGAAGTCTTCTCCAGCTA
The DNA here is from genome assembly GCF_019279795.1 of Protopterus annectens. Taxonomy (NCBI): domain Eukaryota; kingdom Metazoa; phylum Chordata; order Ceratodontiformes; family Protopteridae; genus Protopterus; species Protopterus annectens. The sequence goes on along the minus strand of NC_056733.1, from coordinate 1,876,722,220 downwards.
AATGGAAAATATTATTCCTGTAATGCCAAAGGAGGAACCATCACCTAAAGGAAACAGATGTGGCAAGGTCTTTTTCTGGTATTTGCCAAAGCTCTTCTTTTGTACCTCTCTGAAGGTGATTCTCTTGGCTGTTTCTGCATGTTTGCCTGCAGACCCCCCCCCAGCATCTAGCCCCCCCCCCCCCAAAACAATTTCTAAAGGCCATACTCTACATGAAGTCTCCCAGAAGGAGAGTGGCCACATCTTGCGATTTGAATTTGTACTGGGGGAAAAAATGAATGTACAACCTTTTGTAGCCACTGTTTCTGCATCTTTAAAATTCTTTGTTTGGGATACAGTTTTTCTTGTAGCTGCCAAGCCCACTAAGGCAGTCTTTGAGCTACAAACCCTCATGCAAAGAACTGTTTTTTTCAGTTCCATGAACAAAGAATGACACTCTTGTACTTAACCTCTCCTTTATACCAATAGTTATCACAAAAGTAGTACTGAACTAGACTGCTCAACTTCCAGTCTTCTTACCTAATCCCCAAAACAAGCAGTAATGATTCTGCTTGTCCAAGATGTGTATAGACAGTTGAAATTTAACCTAGACAGAACTAAAAGCTTTCAGAAAAGCAGATCAGCTGTTTCTCTTTTGCATACAGCAAGAAAGGATTACCAGTGGCAAGACAAACCATTTTGAAGTGGCTATCACACTGCATTAACCTTTTTTTCTTATATGCACCCCCCCCCCCCCATATACACCATGCCAACCACCAAGACTCGCCAGTTGGACTTGGCCCATTCATTCCCTAGAGGTGTCTGCTGCCTGGGCAAGAGCATAGTCTAGCAGACATTAAGATGTTTGTTACCTCACTGCACACTGGCAGTGAGAGCTTTTTGAATTAACCTAATCCCATCCAATTGGTGAAGAATGAACTACATTTGGGGCCCATAACGCTCTCCCCATGCAAGTGGGCACTCCTGACCGCATGCAAATGAGAACTGCCCCATAAATTGGTTTGGTGGGCCAAAAATCCACCCACAGTGTCTCTCCTGTGCTTCATCCCTCCTACAACGGTACATACAGAAGGCATGTATCCAGCAAGGCATGTCCAACCTTTCCTGCCTCAACTACCAAGTGCTTGAGCCACTAATTAAACTTCAGTATCATGAGCTGTGGTTGGAGCACTGTTCCATTATGCTCCTAGCATACTCTGTCACATTGTGTTAGTGTTCATCATAAAACTCATAGTAGGACCTTATATATATATATATATAAGACCCCATTTAATAAGTGGCACTGCAACTACTGCTCTTCCTGAAAGGGGTTAGTACCCAGTACATTCTAAAAGCGGGCATATCATCCTCTCTTCATGCTTTCTCAGTGTTGGATGTGATTTCTAGGGTTTGGGCCGGATTTTACTACAGCTTCCTTAAAAGTATCTCCCATATCCGTAGAGTCATGAATGAACCACTTAACTTCAGATCGGAAAGACTTTGGGAAAGTTCTATTAAATTATGACTGCAGCAGTGACGCATGAAAAGCTTAATGCAGTTGTGTAGGCAGTTTGCTGTAATTGTAGATATTAAGACTACAAACATGATCATGTTCTATCTCACTCCCTCCTTCTCCCTATTTGTCACTCATTTTGTTTTACAAATGAAGACGAACAGACAGGGTAGTTTATTTTATGCTTTATTACATAGAAACACATCAGGATGAGTAGCAGCAGTACAAAATATAAATGAACTGATTAACTGACAGACTACATAGACATACATGCTTACCTCTCAACAGCATACTACAAAATGGGAGTCGGGCTCTCATGTGCTTAGTATTTATACACTTGTGCAAGCCCATGGAAAGATCCTTAAAAGCATACATGCATACTGATCTACATTTTCTCACTCTAGTGAATTGCCCTCAATAAAATGACACTTGAATAAGACATGCAATTATACAGTTGCTAAGAATAAACACAATGTTCATGTCCAAGTTGCTGTGTATCTGGAACAGTCTGGAAATGTGACCTCATCTAGTTATGTAACAATTAGAACTGCATTTAGCAACAGGGACAGTCATTGGTGAACAGCTTGCTTCAGGAGTTTTGGGATTCTTCTCAGGAACAGTGATATTTATTGTTATGTCCTCTGGAACGCTGAATAACTCGCTCTGAGATGGTCTTTCTCACAGGCATGATACTGCAATATAGGCTCAGATACTGGGACCAAATGTTTTCGATTCCGTCTAAATTCTCCTCCTTGTGATTCCACAATGTACGATCTCTGCTCTGGGCAAACGCTTTTCATGACTCCAATCTGATCAAAACCTTTTTATTTCTGCATCCTCACTGTCTCCCCTTCTCATAATGGATTGAGCTGTTTGCTGAACTTATCATAATAAGACTTCTGGGAATAAGCACCTCTTTAACAGATGGGCGTTCATTGATTTGTTCTTAACACATGGAACCAGTAGATTACTGCTGATTGGTAATGTGGTTCTGGTTTGTCTCGACAGAAGTCTCTGTGCAGGTGAACCAAGATGTTTATCACTAGGAATATTTCTGAGATTCAATAACTAATATGAACCAGCAATTGAGCTCCAAGAAGCAACCAGAACACACTGAACAACACGAGTTTACCTAGGTTTCGTCTTTAATCCGACTTCATCAGAACACAAGTTAAGAATGATAAAAGTTCTTATATACACCTTAAAAATGACATCATCACCTAATCAACTAAAATTGGTTAACACCCCTGAGTAGGAATTAAGATTAAAAGGCCAGCATACAACAGAAAGAACATAACTAGACATTGTTGCAAACTATGTTACAAACATCAATATATCTAAATTCCCTAAATTCCAGTGTGTTGTATATACAATTCCATTATATTACCACTGGACGTTAGAATAAAAAACAATTACTACATTACCCCAATATATTTTTTAACTTTAAAATAGGCATTATAGAAATACAATCATTGATCCCAGGAGCTTCCTGTGCATTGGTTAACAGCTGCCATCTCATCTCAGCTATATCCAAATGCACATCTAATATCCTACCTAATTTGTCCATTGTAATTTGTTGTAAAACATTAAACATAAACTGATGCCCACTATTACTTTCTATATGTCTATACAAGGCATTGGTCTTCTTTCTAAATCTTATATCCGACTGATGTTCTATAATACGGTCCCTTAATGCCCTGCAGGTCTTTCCTATATAAAAAGCGGGGCATTGTGTGCATGTAGCCACATAAACAACATTTGCTGAATAACAATCAAAGTGGGCTTCTACTTTAACATTTATTCCAGCCAAGGTGAATCGAGCTCCCGTAACTTTAATTAAGTGACATACACTACATCTACCACATTTATAATTACCTTTGTTCCTACCAGTGGATGTTTGTGTACTATCACTTTTCTCCAATAGTTGTTTAAAGGAAACTCCTTTCCTATATACACACTTAGGCGCTCCCCCTAACTTTCGACTAACTATATGATCTATTCTAAGCATTTTCCAATTGTTGACAATAATGTCAACTACGAAGGGAGCGTCGAATGAAAAAGTAGTTATAAAATGTAATGCTTGCTCACTATCAGGCAGTTGATCACTCCCCTCATTGCCAAAGATCCATAAGGGATTGAATAACTTGTTATTCAGACCAATAGTCGACGGAAAACGCAGTAAGACTTATTTCATAAGTAAATTTTTGGATTCCGAATTACAAAAAGGTTTAAAAGTATTTAGTTATATTTGTAAGGATTCCTGGTCCTTGATTGTTATTGTAAGGATTCCTGGTCCTTGATTGTTATTAAGCAAATGTTGTTTATGTGGCTACATGCACACAATGCCCCGCTTTTTATATAGGAAAGACCTGCAGGGCATTAAGGGACCGTATTATAGAACATCAGTCGGATATAAGACTTAGAAAGAAGACCAATGCCTTGTATAGACATATAGAAAGTAATAGTGGGCATCAGTTTAATGTTTTACAACAAATTACAATGGACAAATTAGGTAGGATATTAGATGTGCATTTGGATATAGCTGAGATGAGATGGCAGCTGTTAACCAATGCACAGGAAGCTCCTGGGATCAATGATTGTATTTCTATAATGCCTATTTTAAAGTTAAAAAATATATTGGGGTAATGTAGTAATTGTTTTTTATTCTAACGTCCAGTGGTAATATAATGGAATTGTATATACAACACACTGGAATTTAGGGAATTTAGATATATTGATGTTTGTAACATAGTTTGCAACAATGTCTAGTTATGTTCTTTCTGTTGTATGCTGGCCTTTTAATCTTAATTCCTACTCAGGGGTGTTAACCAATTTTAGTTGATTAGGTGATGATGTCATTTTTAAGGTGTATATAAGAACTTTTATCATTCTTAACTTGTGTTCTGATGAAGTCGGATTAAAGACGAAACCTAGGTAAACTCGTGTTGTTCAGTGTGTTCTGGTTGCTTCTTGGAGCTCCATTGCTGGTTCATATTAGTTATTGGTTTTGTTCTGTGCATTATAAGTATGGATATTTCTGAGATTCAACAGGTTCAAGAAAACATCGCTGTTGTCTCGTTTTGACTTCTCTAGTAATTGTTTTTGCACTTTGAGCTGCATGTTCTGCCAAACCATTTGACTGCGGATACTCTGGGCTATTTGTAACATGAGTAAAGTCCCACTCTTCAGCAAATCTTCTGAACTGCTGGCTTGTAAACTGTGCATCATTGTCAGAAATAACTTTGTGCGGACTACCATGGACTGCAAAATGACGCTTCATCTTAGTAATGACAGTACTGGAAGCTAGATTAGGAAGTAGGTCAATCTCGAACCAATTTGAATAAGTCTAGTATTACCAAGTATTGTTGACCATTCCACTTGGAAATGTCTATGGCTAATGTTGACCAAGGTAGTTCAGGAATCCGGTTTAGTGAAGTATTTTTTTCTTTTGCTATGGCTTTGTACTATTACATACAGAACAAGATGAAAGCACTCTCTCAATATCCCATGACATAGAAGGCCAAAATACTAGTTCTCTCGCCCTTCTTTTGGTAGAATCAGTTCCTGGGTGGTCACAATCCAAGATAGTAATGTACTTTTGTTGCATGGACTTTGGAACAATCACTGTTAGACCTTTCATGATAAATACCATTGTCAGACAAAATGGCATCTCTGTAAGGAAAATAAGGTTGCAGGTCATGAGGTAAACAAGATTGCTTTGACTGCCATCCCCGACTGATAAGTGGTTGAGCTTCTGCAGAACTGGATCTGAAGCTGTGTTACTTCTAATCTCATGAGGATGTGTGGAAGAAAAATTTGCCACTTCCATAACTTCAAAATCACGTTTCTCATTCTCATGCTGTAAAGTGGTATTTCTTTGCAATCCGGACAAAGTATCAGCAAGATAAAGAAGTTTGCCGTTTGTATAAACAAGATTGAAGTTATATTTTTGCAATTTCAATGTCATGCGTTGCAATCTGGCAGGAGCTATATGCATAGGCTTTTTCAAAATAGTGAATAGAGGTTGGTGGTCAGTTTTGATCTGGATAGGTTTGCCATAAATATAAATCATTGAACTTTGAACATCCAGACATAATTGCCAAGAATTCTCTCTCTATCTGAGCATACTGCATTTCAGTTTAGATTAGAGTTCTGGATGCATAGGCTTCTGGTCTAGCCTCTTGAAGAATGACTGCACCAAGACCAAATTTTGAAGCATCAGAAGCAAGAGTAACTGGTTTGTGAGCATCATAGTTATTTGAGAGTTAGTGGACTGGCATTCCTCTGTTTCAGGATATCAAATACTCACTGGTGTTGCCCTAACCATGACCAGGATACATCTTTACGTGTCAACTCTGTGAGCACTGCTGATAGTTGGCTCTAGTCTGGAATGAACTTGCCTAGATAGTTAACCATGCCAAGAAAATATTTTAAGGCTTGAACATTGTGTGGAGCTGGCATCTTGAGAATTGCTGTTTGCTTGGAAGGATCTGGTCGTAAACATGAACTGGTAAGTAAATGACCAACATAAGTAACTTCTCGTAGCCTGAATTTGCACTTCTGAGGATTCAGCTTAAGATTCACTTCATGTGCTCTTTCTGTTCTCTGCTTCACCATTGCCTTCTACTAGAACATCATCTACTATAGTAACACGCGGATACCCAGAAAAAAAAAATTGCTCCATTGCACACTGGAAGACTTCACTGGCAAAATTTATTCCAAATGGCATTCTCAAAAATCTGTACCTGCTAAAAGGAATACTGAAAGTGGTTAGCAATGAAGATTTTTCGGTAAAGCAAAATTTGTCAAAATGAACTCTCTGCATCTAAGACAGAAAAAACAGTGGCATTTGGCATAAGAGCTGCAACTTTGACTGTGCGCATTGGATGATAAGGTCTTTTTAGTGCTTTATTCAAATCTCGTGGATCAGTAACATATTCTGATATTATCTGAGCTTTTCTTATGAGCTACCGCATAGAAGATGCCAATTCAGTAGGTTCATCAGCTACAAATCACACCTTGCTGCATCATTTTATCTAGCTCTGCTTTGGCTCTCTTCTGCATAGCTACTGGAACTTTCCAGCTTGGTCTGACAAGTGGACTGACCTCTGGGTCTAACTTCATGGAGTACAAAACTGGGAGTTTGCCTAGTTTGTCTTCGAAAAGATATGCATAGGTAGAGAAAATAGACTGGGTGAAATTAGAATAGTGGTCTTTCAAACTAACATGATGGACTTACTTATTAAATGAAAGCAGTCCCATTTATAAACTCTCTCTAAGGTCTAATAATGACTGTACTTGCCTTTTGTCCACATAAAATTGCAAGTCATAGCTGTTCCCAGCAGAGTAACATAAAAGTACTACTTGAACCTTCACTTTGAATTTCTTCACCACCATGAGCAACAAGTTTCGCACACTTTACCAACTCAAGCTTTTCACTAGAACATACTCTAGCAAATGTTTCTGCAGACATAACATTGCACTTTGAACCTCTTTCAACTTTGAGCTCTGTGTGTCTTCCATTTATCAGACAGTACAAAATACTTCATTCTTTTCCCATAAATCTACTGCATTGACTGTTTCATTAACCATAGAGGCACCCTCAACATAAAAAGTAGGGTCTCAACTTTCTGATTGATCATCTTGTCTCTTGAAATGTTCCCTTTTAATAAAAAAATGAGGCCCCTTTGATTTACAAAATCTTTGAGAATGATTCCACTTTTTACATCTCTCATTGCTGACCAAAAGCGAAGCACTTTTCTCTTTTAGACACGTGTTATGACAGTTGACTGAGGCTAGGTGAGAGTACATGCTTTGGGTCTGCTGACTTACCCTTGTGCTTCACTGAGACTGTGCATGCTCTTGAATTTGCTAGAAAGGTACAGGGTTTACCAGTGAGTGTTGCAGGGCTAATAGTTCCTGCCATGTGTTTGGGCCTGTTTCTCTTAACCATGTGCTGCATACTATCAACATTAGCTTTAGAAGATACTGGAAGCATGCATTTCTCATTTGTAAGCATATTTATGTGCTTTTCTGTAAGCTCGTATATCTGGCAAATCCCAGTGGCCTTCAAAGTTAAATCACTGTCATGAAGCAAAATCTTTCTCACAGCATCATCTTCAATACCACACACGTCTATCTTTTATCAGCTCATCCCTTTAAGCACCAAATCTGCTCGTTTTAGCTTTGTTTCTCAAGTCAGTATTATGTGACACACAAGTTTCTCCCTAGCGTTTGACCTCTTGTGTAAAATCAGCGCCTTTCCTTTGTAATATTTGTTTGGAGGTTACACATTTCTCTGAATTTATGTTTTAAGCACTCTGGGTCTTCCCTTGATTCAGCCGGTACCACTATATGGTGGTTCCCCCCTCCCCTGCAAATACAGCAGGTGCATACAAACTCTTTCTGTGGCTTCTGAACCAGCTAAATTAAGCAGAATAAATGCCTTTGTATGGACATCTTTATCAGAAAATGCAGCTTGTATGAAAATATCACACTCTTGCTCAAGCACTCTCCAATTCTCAGCAATGTTATTATCAAAGACAAGGGGACCTGGTTTTCAAAATCCTTCTGCCATGCCAACAAAGTATGCTTAAACACACTGCAAATATGGTCCTTGTAATTATATTCAAATGTGCACACACAGCCAGTACTTGGAATAACATTTAAATGCACAATAAACTCTCTGAAATACTGTACTTTGTGAAATACTATACTTTGCGAAATGTGCTTTAAAATGGCTGTATTTTGCAAAATAACCATATTGTGATACTGCACAAGCATGTGAGCACTTCGTACACTCCAGATATCTTTAATAGCTTTAGTTAATGTGAAAAATTAGCTCATAGCAAAAATACAGTCGTTTTCCTTATTGTATGTATTAATTTTGTGATTCAAATGTTTTTGAATATTTTCCGTAGTCATTTGAAATTTTTTTATCAATATGTTGCAGTTTCAAACATTTCGTTTAACTAGAAATTCATTTAAAGCTGAGTGCTTTGTTTTATATTTTGCAAATAAGAAATCATTTAAGTAAGCTTTGATACCTGAAATTCGTTTTTGACCTGTTTTTGCGAGTTATAAGTGCAGTGGGAATGATCCATTCCTCTATATTCCTCCACCATTAACTGAGTGCCTCTTGGTCCTGATTCTGGGTCCCACTTTTGACACCATATCTCTAGTCTTGTTTTACAAGTGAAGATGAACAGGCGGGGTAGTTCGTTTATATGCTTTATTACATAGAAGCACATCAGGATGAATAGCAGCAGTACAAAATATAAACTGATGAACTGGCAGACTACACAGCAGTACATGCTTACATCTCAACAGCTTACTACAAAATGGCAGTCAGGTTTGCACGTGCTCAGTATTTATACACTTGTGCAAGCCCATGGAGAGCTTCTTAAAGGTATACATACAATACTCTACACTGTTGAAATGGTATTTTGATGGGTTAGGGTTGGTATCCTTGCACCCTTACTCTCCTTCCATACTGTACCTTGCTTCTCTCTGCTCATAGTTTTAAGCCTTCCATAGAGAACCCAAACAATTAGTCTCAGGCTGCTGTCCATAGGAAAGCTAAGCCAGCAGGCCATAACGTGGTCTTGGCTGTACCATTTCAGAAAGATCCAAAGATGGCATGGATGCATGCCAGCTAGATACCAGGTAGATGTAGATTTCTGAGGTAAGGTTGTGTCAGCCCAGCCACAGTGGAAGGGTGTTCAACTCAGAAGGTCAGACCAGATGTCAGACTCGGCCAGCAGCATTGATCCCTACGAGTTATGATTGCAAAAGTGCCCGCACTCTATCATCTGCAGTTATGGGAAGTTGCATGTGCAACTGTACTATTCTGTAACTTCTCTTAAGGAAGTGGATACCCTGTATTAAGCCTTAATTGACTGGAGTGAGAGTGTGACCTGATGTCTTAAAGAAGATACCTTTGTGACCACTTCATTCCAGCACAAGATTCAGAATATTTTGTCACTTTATATCGCCAGACAAGGAGACTAAAGCCCTGTGCAAAGTAGGCAAGAACATGTATAGAAGTAATGAAAATATAAATGTCAGGATGGATTTTCTCTGGTAAAATTATTTCATATTTTATTTCTCAGCAGTGTAGGCCAGAGAATATACTTTGGTTCTGAGAGAATTATTTCTAAGCAAGTTATGCCAGAAAGAATTTACTTTCTTTAAAATCATTGTGCTACAGTTGCACTTGCAGGTTCAGCTAAGAGGTCATCGCTCTGCTTTTGTTATGGACAAAGAAATAATATGGACCATTGTTTGCCTAGGAGAAGCAGTCCAAACATAGTCAGTGTATTTTGTCCTTGCATTTATTACAAGTTCTATACTAAATGCAGCATTGTTTATGTAAAGGACAATTACAGGTGAGATTGTGAGAAACTTGCTCAAAGTTTGAAAACGTTCTGAGATGTAACAGTTTAAGTCATCACCAGATAACAATTACATGATGTTACTGTTAGCTTAAGAATGTGAATTGTGACAGGAAAGAACATTTTATAAAGTGCATTCTAAGCTGGGCAGTGCTGTTTCATATGTTTGTTAGGCTTTGTAGTGTACCATTTTCAAATTTGCGTTAGAATTTCAGTAGTTGTCAGTACTATTCTGAACCAATAAAGCTTCTTACCACTACATGATTTGTCTCTGAGAACTCCTTATAAGCCATGCAGTTATCAGACATTCTACCATGCCTTAGTGGGGCTTAAAGCCCTCAGTTGCTTTTTTTGCCTCTCCAAGTTCTAGTTCTCCCTAGTAGAATGAGTGTTGGAAAAGTTTCCACTCTTTCTCTGAATCTGGGCTCGAAATACTCTGTCTAGGCTCAGAGTAGTGGCACTAGTAAGGGCTTCTTAACAGGAGGAGTAACTCATGCAAATGCTGCTGGAGTTGCCCAGGAAGATGACTCAACAGTTGTAGTCCTTGACTGTCTGGGGTCCTCTCTGTGTGTGGCGGGGGGGGGGGGGACACTTCAGGTTAATTTCAGCTTGGAGAACCATCATCAAAGACCAATGGCTTCTTGACATTGTCACAGTTGGGCAGTGCTTGTAGCACATAGGTCCTCCCCAAGAAAAGACTGTGTTGAGAGATCATGCTGTCTCCACGGTGTCCACTTAAAATGGGCCCAGACTGTGTCCCACAAAAGAACTTTAGAGGCTGTGCCAGCTTTGGAATGAGACCATAATTTCTACTCATGCCCCTTCCTGATTCAGTGGGGAGATGGGTAAGCTTCCATCCATCTTGGACTTCAGCAACTTAAATGAGCACAGATAGTGCATCAGGTTCTGTATGGTGATTGTTTTTTGATGGCTGTACTTTGTTGCCACAGAACATATGTTTAGTGTTTCTAGACATTATAGGTGCATTTTTGGGCTCATCAGTGTCTGAGGACCGCTTAGAAAATTCCTTTGATTCACTCCAGGTGAGCACCACCTTCAGTACAAAGAGCTTCTGTTTTGGTCTTTTCATCAAGTTACTAGCCACAGTGATCAAGTTCTTGGAGAAAAGAGAACTTGGGTTCATTCTTTGGATGACTGGCTCCTGTTCTTCTTTCGGCTGCTCCCATTAGGGGTCGCCACAGCAGATGAACTGTTTCCATTTCTTCCTGTCCTCTGCATCTTGCTCTGTCACACCTGGCTTTGTTGGCCCTGTTGAAAATGTCCTTGGTATTGTACCTAGTGTTTAATACATCCGTAGTTGCAGTCTCACTCGTCTTACAGGTGACAGTTGACGCACACAGTTGCCCCACAGACAGACATGACTATTTGCAGAGTTTTCAAGGCAAGGGGGGGGGGGGTTGGGGAATGGAAGTAAGTTGCCAGGTCTTCCTTCTGATTACAAACACACATACTCAAACGCTATGTACAATTTGAAGTCCCTACTACACCCAATACAATTCTTTATAATGTGGGAGGAAAACAAAGCACACAGAGAAAACCCCTGTGAACCTAGGAAGGATGCAGACTCCAATCAAAAGGCAGCACAGCTGAGAACTGAACCCGAGAACCTCTTGCATTAAAGTAGAAATGCTACCCATTGCACCTCTGTGCCACCTTATTTGACCGTAAACTGGGAGAGGTTCCCCTCTTGTCCTGTATCAGAGAATTGCCTTCATTGGTATAGAGCTGTACACAGTTGTTGGTTGCTCCAGTCTGCAGAAATGTCTGTCATAACCTTGGTAGCCATAGAATGTTGGGACCAAGCTGAGGTTCTCCTGCATCATTTAGACCTCATGTTAACCATGGTCTTCATTTAGACCTCATGTTAACCATGGTCTTCATGATGCCATTTTTGCACACTTGTGATGTGGATGTTAATAGTCAGTAAGAAGTCAGTGGCTACAAAGGTGTGTCATCTGCTTCTGAGTGACCTTTGTCATTGAGCCCTAGAGAGGGGTTCATTTCCAGACAACTTGAAGGTTGATCTGTACTTCTTACAACTGAGCCTGTCACAGTTCTTATGATGAATGCTTCATTAGAGGCATGGGGAGCTTATCTCTCCTCCTCTTTGGTTCAAGGGAAGTGGTTCTGATGGAAAGGGGGGATTACATCTTAGCTGGAGCTATGTGCAGTCCTATCCATAAAGGCACTGAAGTGAAAGCTGCTTCCTAGACCATTCTTGATTTGGTCTGACAAATCTGTTCATCCAGTGGCACATTAACAAAGAAGTGGGGGGTATGTCCTCATGCATCTGTTGCAGAGAAGGCTGTGCATATCTGGCAATGAGTTGTAAGACAGGAACAATGTTCTATCTCAGCATTTAAGATTCCTGACAAGGAGAATGTTGTGGCAGGTTCCCTGAGGCAATCCTGCAGTTTTTGTACTGGAGCTGAGGATTTAGGAACTGTCAGATTTATATATTTTGAAGTACAGCACTCTGAATATTTTGGGTTTCTGGAAAATGACCCGTTTACCTCTCAGGATAATCAAATTCCTTCCCCTTAAATGCGGAGTATTGAAGAGGTTATCTGGTAAGAGTCCTCTTCCATTTCATGATAGGGAAGCTATCATGTATGCTTTCTCATTAGTCCCTTGATTCTGCAGTTTTTCACAAAATTTAAACAAACAATGTCAAAAAATTGTTTCCCTTTTGTAGCACAGAAGCACCTAGTTTTCTGGAGTTCTGGTCTGGTGGTAAAGTAAACTTTTCTAATTTGAAACAAGGTCACCATGATTAGTGATAGCTGGCTCCACATCAGGGCATCCTGGTTTGGCTAATACAGAGAAGACCACCAGCCAACAGACGTGCTTTGACCTAATTGAAACAGACCTCAGTCAGGTGAAAAAGCTTCCTGTGTCTTCCCCATTAAGTCAGTATGCAGGTATTTCTTTGTGATTTCTCTTCCTCTGTCCAACAAACATTGAGCAACCCCATATTTTACTTTAAACTATTAACTCCCTAGGGTGAGGAGTTCCCCTGATATCCACTTGGGTGTGATCCGTCCAGAGGAGCTGTCATACAAACATCAGGGAGCGTAGTGCTTTTGCCACAGTGGTGGCAGTGAAAACTATTTTAATATGAAAGGCCCTAAGCCTTCCCCTTAGATGGTAATGTGATTAGCTGTCACCACATGGGACAGCCTGTGCCCTTCTGTAAGTTCATGCTTGCTCCTTTGCATGGCCAACAGTTTTAGTTGTTGTAATAAAGTTTAAAGCTGCTCTTTCTTGTCACCTTTGGTTCAGTTATGGCTAACAGCAATTCTCTAACAGAGGAAGTGGCCACAGGGGTTACAGCAACTTCTAGAATGACTATTTAGCCAGAGAGGTAAACAAAATCAGCAGTACAAGCAAGGATTCTGTTGTACCCAGCTGAGACCTGAATTCAGTTGCCTGAGACCTTCCCTCACTGTCCCACATTGGGGGCAGCTGGGGATCGCCTTCCTGTCCACTTTTTAAAGTGGAAGGCTAAAGGGAAATGGGTGAGGGCTGTCATATCCAGAAGCTACACTATCCCGTTTCATTTCCTTGTCAAGATGCAATCTCCTGCCTTGCCAGACAACCCACTCCTACTCAAAAATGTGTGGTAGTCTGTCATATTCATTGGTTGCACTGTCTTGTTGAGCCTTTCCTCTAGAAGACAGAATTGTGCCTGTCTAACATTGCCTTTTATATCTTTGAGTCCCACTTTTCTGGGTGCTTTTTGGCCTTTGGTATTGTAACAGCCACATTATGCAAGGTTTATCATGCCAACTACCATATAAGAATACTTAAGTGGATGCTAAGTTAATTTGGATAATTTTGGCTAACTCTTTAACCTTTCCTATTCATATCCCTCTCAACTGCAAGGAATAGTCCATATTTTTTCTGGGCAGACCCTTTCAAACCTCCATCTATACTCTGGCTGTCATGATTAATACATCTGTTATAGAGTGGAATTTATTTTCATGAGCAGATAGTTCAGTAGTTGCATAAAGAGGGCCGGTCTGCACATAAATGTTTTGGAAATGGCAGCAATCCTCTTCACATTGCAGACATTGCTGGACTCTCCATCAGGGTACAAGTGCTGTCTACACTGAAGAGCATTGCTGTGGCATGGTGCATCAGCAAGCAAGAACCCATCCTGCTTTGTTTATTAGGAAGCAGTGTGTGTGTATAGGAATGGGCCTTTTACACTCTTTGCCCTGTCAGAGTCTGGCTGTGTCAGTGCCTTTGAATGCCACACAAGTTGTCTCAGTTGGTAGCGTGAACTTGTCCATTGCTAGGAGAAGCCTTGTAGCAATCTGTTTTTCATTCCCAACCAACACAAAATGCAAATAAATCTTTTCTCTTTATTCCTTTCTTAGGAAGACATCCAACAGATGTAGTTTAGAAATGATGCCCAGGTCTCCTTTATGCCTTTTCCTCATTTACCCTTATTACCAAGTTTCTGGAAAGGTTAGTTTTGTAAAGCCAGTTATTCTGGTATCTCCAATTTGGCCCCAGCAGGTATGGTTTTTCCCTGCTATGGCATCCTCTTCTTGAGCAGTCTCATGATATGTGGCCTTCTGGAACCTCCCGTCTCACCCATCCAGCAAGTGTTCCTGGACCTTTACTACTTATTTATTTTTATTTTGTTTTACATTTGTTTGCCGGGAAGGTCCGACTGGAGCGTTTTCAGCCGAGGCCTGGGGAGAAAAGCTCCAGAACAATTGCTAACATACTATACATAAGATTTTACACATTCAGTTATAAAAATATAGCAGACAACATATGATTGCATAAGATATTTACATAAGCATAGTGGTCTAGACATGCAATTAAAAGTATAGAAGGTAGTAAAATTTGATCATACAGTATGTTTAGTAGAGATCATTTTGAAGATGTACTGAAGATAAGAAAGGAAAAACTAAAAAAGGAGGAGAATATAGACAAGTTCATATGAGGTGCATTGACATTTTAAGGGAAAGCTTTTCAACTTAGTCTAGGAGAGAGTTAGTAGGTATAGATGGGATAGTGGGGAATAGATGACACTGAGTTGGTAAGCAATGTGTGATAATGTATAGTGCATCTGTGGGAGTTTTAAAGAGGTTGGATAGTGGGTAGGGGAAAGGAGTTAGAATATGTCAGCCAGGTGCTAGGCAGTTGCATGTCCAGGAGTTGTGTAGCTGGGAAATGAGCTGTTTTTTGAAGGTGGTTTTATTAGCTTGCACCCTGATGTTAAGTGGTAGGGAGTTCCAATTCTTGGCAATGTTGCTGGAATACAGGGAGTCACCAGAGCTGTAATGGCTTTTGGAGATTGCGATTAGTGCCGCCTTAGTGGATTTAAGTTCTCTGTTGTTGGAGTAGAGGATGATCAGGTCTTGTAAGGCTGGAGTTTTGTCAGGTTGGTAAAGTATTTGGTGAGTTAGAAGAAGTTGATTTAGAGCTAAGGTGTTAGGGAGTTCAAGCCAGGAAAGCTGTTTAAGGGCCTGACACTGGTGGGTGCAGTAGGAGTTTTGTGGCAAATTTTGCTATTTTGTTGTAGCATATGGGTAGCTTGTTTAAATTGCTCTTGTTTATATTAGGACAGGAGAAGCATATACAGTAAGGTAGAGAGAAGATGGAAACGAGTTAGGGTAACTTTACTGTTGCTGGTTAGAAAGTTTTTACATCTGTAAAGAATACCTAGTTTTCTGTTGATTGTTTATTGTATGAGCTATGTGTTTTAAATTTCACATTATTGTCAATAATGAACCCTAGTAATTTGGTATGTGTGACTGGGAAGATAGGGTTATTATCTAATACAGAAGTAGAGAACGGGGGAGTAGGTGCTGCTGCTTTGGAAGGATGAAGGAGCATAAGTTGGGTCTTTTTAAGATTTAGTATTAACTTGGGAGTTTGTTAGCCAGGTTTCGATGGATGTAAAGGCTTCTTGGGTCTTGATTTGAAGTTGTTGGAGGGTGAGGGCAGAGCAGATTAAGGTGAAGTCAGCATATTGAAACCAGGTTTGTTAGAGAGGTGGCTTTATGAAGATTATTTGTAAATATAGTGAAAAGTAGGGGTCCTAGGATTGATCCTTGGGGTACTCCTAGTTTTACAGAAAGTAGGGTGGAAAGGGAGTTTTTCCACTGAACAGCTTGTTGGCGTTGGGAGAGATAATCCTGAAACCATAATAGAGTGGGGGTAGTTAGTTTTAATTCTGAGAGTGATATTAGTTTTGTATGGGAGATTGTATAAAACGCCTTTGATAAGTCAAAGAAAACTGCAGACACTAGTTGGCCGTTGTTGTGTTGCATATTTACTAGGTTACTAAAATGGATGAATGCAGTGGTAGTGCTATGGTTGGGGCAGAATCCATGTTGAGTTTCGGCAAGAAGATTGTGGGAGAAGAGGTGTTAGGACCTGGGTGTGGATACATTTTTCCATTATTTTAGCCGGTGGGGAAAGTATAGCTATAGAGCAGTAGTTTGTTAGTTCAATGGAGTTGCCCCCTTTGTGAATTGGTATAATGTAGGAGATTTTCCAGAGAACTGGCACCTTTTGTTCGGAGATTGATCTGTTAATGATTATAGAGACTGGTTAGGAAATGGCTTTGGTGGCTATTTGTAGGAATTTGGCAGGTAGTTTGGATTTAAGTTTGGTTAGGTGTCTGTAGATTGTGTAAGTTGGTACGGGTTGAAGGATGAAGGAGTTAGCGTTATTTGATGGATTATATAGTATAGTGGGGGTTGAGGAATGTGGGTCTGTTGACAGCTTTAATATAGAGTTGGTAAAGAACTCATTGAATTGGGTGGCTGTGTTTATAGAGGTGGTGTCAGTTTGGATGAGGAGTTGATTTACCTGGTTGGAGAATACTGTTTATAGCGGCTCAGAACTTTTGTGGGTTGGTATTATGCTTAGTTTGAATTTTACTATAGTATTTTTGTTTATTTAGTCCGATTTGCCTTTTTTTAGTGTTTCTCAGTTATAAGAATGTTTTCCTATTAGGAGTAGTTTTGTTTTTGCTTCAAGTGTCCCATGCTTTGTCCCTTTGTTTCATAAGTTTCCTAGTGCTCTTGGTAAGCCATGGGGCATAGATGGTTTTAGTGTGGATCTGTCTTAGTGGAGCAAGTTGGTTGAGAAGGCCTAAGAAGATAGTGTTGAAATACTCAACTGCTTCATTTAAAGGAAGTGTTAAAAGATGGGACCAGTTAGTGTTTAAGGGCTGTATTAAGGTTGTCAGCCCTGAAGTTTGTAGTGTATCTGATGCGTTTAAGAGAGCTAGTTCTAGTGAGTTTAGTTTGGTCTCTGATGAAGAAGGTTGGGAGGTGGTCGCTTAGAATGTCGGGTAGTGTACCAAAATTATGGGTGGAAGATGGGCGATTGGAGAGAATCCAGTCTAGTATTGATTCTTTTTTTTGAGGTTTTGTCTACCCTAGTAGGGGTTTGTATAAGCTGTGAGAATCCATAAAGGTTAATATGATTTGAAAGGTGGGGTGATTTAAATGAGGTCCAATCAATATTGAAGTCGCCTAGTATAATGGTTTCATGGGGGAGGGTTTCTTATGTCCATTGGAAAAGAGATTCTAAGGTTTTGATATCTCCTGGAGGGGTATATGATCCTAAGATATTTAGCTGTTTTTGTGTATTTAGTCTTACCTTAGCAGGTAGGATATCTGCATTATTAAATGTGAAGTAGACCTAAAGATAAGACTATTTCAGAGATTAAAAGTCCCAGTAGTGACTCCTTTTGCCCTCAGTTGTTTGCAGGATAATTTTCAGAAATTATTCATTTGTGGGGGGGGGGGGGCAGCCACAGGTGAAGTAGAGCTAGAGCTGTAACTGTATAAAAAAGGAGACAAAAAGAGATGTAGCAAAAGCTTGTTGCGGGTAGACAGTAAAAAATGAATATGAGCAAAGTATTGGCCTGAGGAAAGCTGTGGGTGCATGTGAGTGGAGAATGTGGAAGGTAAGGATATACTATAGTATTATGAGGTAAGGTACATGCCAGGTAAGTGAACACAACATTAATTCACACTTGCGACCAGGCACATCCTACAGGATAACAACAAAGATTCAGGCAGTCTATTCGCTAAATACCAGTAGCCACAGTGGGAAATGCTGAATAGTTCAGAGTTAGCATTGCCCTAGTAAATGGCAATACATGTTGAAATTACATCATAGTGTTAGCAAACATGGACTTGAACGTGTGTTTTCATCTAGTTCATGTAATAGTCTAGGATCCATCTTATTCAAAAAGAATGATCTAAGTATTCGCATCTTCTTTGCTGGCCACAATCTGGTCTTGATTCCATTTAACGCTTCAATGCCTAGATTCTTCCTTGCCTATCTCAAGAGAAGGTTAACAGAGACTTGCGAGAATACTCTAAGGTTCTTCTAGCTGCTGTGTCCATTTCCTATCTGTGTTGCTAATTATTTGTCTTTGGTTTCATTTAAAATTTGTAAAACCTTTTTGAAGGGCATCTTTTTTATGTTCTGCAAAGAATGCATTTCCTCCTTGAGATCTTTAGTTTGTATTGGAAAAGTGACTGTGCCATCCTTTGAACCAGCGGAAAGTGACCTACTCAGGCAGTTAACCTGCCTATTTTTATTTTTTTTTGATTACTTAAACAAGGATGAACATTTTAGTGCAATGCATGAACAACTTAGGCAACTTAGACTTTACCCTAAAGTCTATTAGTAAAGATTACAAATGTTTTGTATTTTCCTCTAAAAAGAAGTTCATTGTCAAAGTTTCTAGAGTGACCTTGTGAAAATGAGTTTCTTGTTATATCCCATGTTAAGAAAAATATGGCAGTTATCTAAGCTAAGCATACCTCCCAACCGCACCGAATTACTCAGTTTTTACCGAGTTTTGTGGTCCAAATAATGGGGTGCCACGATTCCAGAGTGGCACCCCTTCATTTCCAATTTTTAAAAGTTTTTTCCTTCGTGCTTTTTGAGCTGACGTCATCACATGCGCAATTAATTCAGCTCCGTCAGCTTGTCAGAATTGAGCTCAAGGGCATGCATTTCCAGCTGGCTGTTTGAATGGATCTGTGAGTGCAGAAACGACTGCTACAGAGCTTTGGCTGTTTTCTGCTTATTTTGGGAAGGAAGTATTTTGATGGTGGAGTTATTGCATGGACTGTATGTTTGGGAAGGAAACGATGGTGGAGTAGTTATCTGCTTAATAGTGCTACATGGAGTTGCTTGGTATTTTCTTCCCGTTTATTTCTGCTTGCATTATTTTCAGATGGTGGAGTTCTTCTGCTGCATGGAGTTGCTTGGTATTTACTTTCTGCGTTATTTTCAGATGGTGGAGTTTTCTACTTAATAGTGCTGCACAGAGTTGCTTGGTATTTTCTTCCTGTCGTGAACTGAAAATTATTTCTGCTTGCATTATTTTCACTATCTAGTTCTGCTTGGTGTGTGTCTGTGTGTGTCTGTGTGTGTCTGTGTGTGTCTGTGTGTGTCTGTGTGTGTCTGTGTGTGTCTGTGTGTGTCTGTGTGTCTCTGTGTGTCTGTGTGTGTCTGTCTGTCTCTGTCTGTCTCTGTCTGTCTCTGTCTGTCTCTGTCTGTCTCTGTCTGTCTCTGTCTGTCTCTGTCTGTCTCTGTCTGTCTCTGTCTGTCTCTGTCTCTGTCTGTCTGTCTCTGTCTGTCTGTCTCTGTCTGTCTGTCTCTGTCTGTCTCTGTCTGTCTCTGTCTGTCTCTGTCTGTCTCTGTCTGTCTCTGTCTGTCTCTGTCTGTGTCTCTGTCTGTGTCTCTGTCTGTGTCTCTGTCTGTCTGTGTCTCTGTCTGTGTCTCTGTCTGTCTGTGTCTCTGTCTGTGTCTCTGTCTGTGTCTCTGTCTGTGTCTGTCTGTCTCTGTCTGTCTGTCTCTGTCTGTCTGTCTGTCTGTGTCTGTCTGTGTCTCTGTCTGTCTCTGTCTGTCTGTCTGTGTCTGTCTCTGTCTGTGTCTCTGTCTGTGTCTCTGTCTGTGTCTCTGTCTGTGTCTCTGTCTGTCTCTGTCTGTCTCTCCCTGTCTGTGTCTCCCTGTCTGTGTCTCCCTGTCTGTGTCTCCCTGTCTGTGTCTCCCTGTCTGTGTCTCTCTGTCTGTGTAACCTAATGTGTCAGTTTTGTCTCATGTTTCTTAGTTAAAACTTTGTAATCGTTTTATTTATTTTTAGTAAGTGGTAGTGTTCAATGAAAAGGTTATTTGCCTGTGCCTACTAAAATAAAGGTAATTAACATGTAGGACGTTTGGGTTAGTGCATGAGTTTGCGGTGCTGTTAAAGGGTCAATTTAAAAAAGGTTATGTTTGAACAACTAAGACATGCTGTTCTAGTCGTACAGTACCTGGATTATATCTGGAATACGATGTTGTGGAGAGGATTGATTTTTGTGGCTCTTCGAGTATATATAGTTTAACTTGAGCTTTTACTGGGTTGCAGTCAAATGCATTCTGTTGGTGCAGGTATGCTGTGCTAAATGGCGCACTTTGCAGGAAAAGTATGTTAAATGGTAGACTTTGCAGTCATTCTGTTGGAGTAGAGAGACTTGATGACTTGTGGCTGTTCATATAATGCTCAGAGTAATGTACGACTAGTGTTCTTGGACATGTGTAGTAAAATGCTACGTCCACACTAAGAAGAGCAGTGAAGGTGTACGTAGCACTTTTCATTCGCTGAATGATTTTTTTGTGGAGTGAACGAACGTTTAGGAAAAACACCACACCTTAGTCTTGAAGAATTCGGTGGCTGACTAGCTTGATTGACGGTCCCCAGCTGCATGCAGTGGTACTCTTGAATGACTTTAGTTCAGAATATAGTGTGATACCAAGTAAAATTAAATTTTTAACATTTATATAAAGTGCCTGCAATAAAGTAAATGTATTGTGCTAGGTATAAATGCATGACTGTAGTTCCTATCATTATCCTTAGCATTAGCCCCTTTGTACTTTACAAGGAGTAGTTAATGGTTTTGTTAGTGTCTTAACACTTAAAGTTTGCGCATCTTTGGGTGGTTCGGTTAACAGTCATGAAGAGGTACGTCAGCATTGCTGGAAAGAATATCCATGAAGGGGCACATCAGTATTGACTGAAAGAATATCCGTGTCCTCCTAGTAGTATCACTGCAGACATGGCATGAAATAGAGATTCAAGATGTATATATAACTTGAGTACGTAAAGTGTTATCATACAGCATAGCAGTAGAGTAATGTGATCACTTGTGCACGGGAAACGTCCATAGCCCCCTGCATGTTAAACTGATAATTCCAGCATAGCACCAAATGTTCTTAGTGTTTCACTGTTGCAGTCATCACACTTGGGTTATCTGCCTGCAGGTAGCCCTCAGTCGGACCGAATACCAGAGTCTTGGGATTTCTGCATTGGATGCTGTCGACTCTTCCATGACGTCAGGGGTATAAAACATGCAGCCGACACCTTTGCATCCTCTTTTCTTGCCGAGCGGAGCCCTAAGCAGAAGCAGTTCACAAGTGTCGGTCGGCCGCTACCTGAAATTTTCGTTATTCGTTTAAAACCTGAAGTCTTCTAAAGCCAAGTACTCCGTTGAGGATTCTTTTTTCTTGCTCTAACTGATGTCAGAAAAAGTTAACAGTTGTCTTGCT
Organism: Protopterus annectens; assembly: GCF_019279795.1. NCBI lineage: Eukaryota > Metazoa > Chordata > Ceratodontiformes > Protopteridae > Protopterus > Protopterus annectens. The sequence goes on along the minus strand of NC_056733.1, from coordinate 1,876,700,728 downwards.
TGTGGAAAGCAAATCAGAGATTTCATTCTTGCTGCGTCACCTGTTTAGACCCAGACCACGACGTTCCTTGCTGTCTGTTTTGTGCCCTGTTTAATGCCTGGACTATTCGTTGTCTGGATATTTTTGTCACTAAATTCTTTTGCTCTTGTTCTCCATATTCCGAAATGGCTTCGATAAGCCATCTGAATTACTATCTTCCAAAAAAAGTAAGGCTAAAGACAGACAGACCGCATATGTCCAAAACTGCAGAAGCTTCCGTTAAGCTAGTCGCCAGTCTGCCGGTACTCAGGGAGGTGCTTTCGCAGCCCCTGATACCCCCTTCTAAATTCTCTTTCCACATGAATTGTGTAAAATAGCCCAACATTAAGGACAAGATTTAATTACTGTAGTTCACTTAATGCTCAGCAATTGCATCAGTGTGGTTTCTGAACAATGGTGCAAGCTTCTAATTTCTAGAGTTATTGACTGACGTCCGATGGAAATGAAGCATTTTGTTTGAGAGGGAGCAGAACATTAAAATAGTTTTGGCAAGTTGGGGGAAGGTTGAGCTCTGAGTCACAGTTATTTTTGTCTTGGTATGAAAGGTCGGGTGGCATGATGCCAGGGTAACCCTATGGGCTAGGCTTGTAAAGGCTCTGTGCCATTTAACCTAGTACACACACCTATGAACATATAAAGTTCCTAGCCACCCCCACTTGTGAATTTATACCTCATATTTTTGTTCTATTTCTCATTAAATCTGTGGTTTTCAGGATTTTTGTGGCAAATCACTGAAGGATTGAATTAACTAAATAATGACAGGCATTTGCATTTCAGACTTCATATTCTTCAGAAAATAAATGGTAACACAAAACCTTTTATTCTAGCACATTTTTAAGTTTATAAGATCAGTATTTGAAAGTTGACCATATTTTGGGGCTGTATTATCCCATTATTGGTTTGTCCAGGTTTTTTTTGTGCTAAGACTTTGAGAGCTATGGTGAGAAGTGAGAGCTGAATTTCACTAAATGATAGCCATTTAAGTTTCAGTCTTCCTGTCTTTCAGGAAACTGCTGATTTGGCATAGTGGTATGTTGCTCTGACTGTAGTGCACAGGGTCCTGGGTTCAGACTTGGCAGTGAAATGCATGGTGGTAACGCATTTTATTCTAGCAACTTTCCAAAATTATACAAGCAATGTTTAAAATGTGTCCCTGGTTTTTGGCCTGTTGTCCCCCCCCCAAAAAAAAAAAAAAAGATATTGAAAACAAGTGCGAGAAGCTGTGCAAAATGCCTATGACGTTCACTACTGTCATTTCTCTCTCTCTCTCTGTGTATATGTATATGTATATATGTATATATATATATATATATATATATATATATATATATATATAATATATAATATATTGTGTGTGTGTGTGTGTAAGTAGACTTTTATGATGGAAATGTTCTGAGTTTTTGTCATTATTGGTTCATGCCTTTTGTTTCATTGCCTACTGGAAAAGTGTTTAAAATGTGCTTTAACTTAAGTCTAACAAGTGTGTTGTATTATGCAATGAATATAATTTAATAAAGTCAGGAAGGTGTATCAAAGAACGCATGTATGTTTTTTGTTTTATGTGCAAGGGGCCTATGATTTGAAAACAATGCAAAGGTAATATTTATCCACCACTGGCCAGATGCATTTTCTTTGGATGTGGTATGGGTTTCAGTGCTGTTTCAATGAATGTGAGTTTCAAGGGCAGAGAAGTTTTAATGTTAAGTCTGTTTTCATTGTGAGACAGTATTGCTTTGTTTAGCAGATATCTGTTAGTGTTTGTGCACTGTGCTATAAAATGTAAAAAATAAAATCCAAATAATTGTAGAAGTAAAGAAGTATACATGCACACATTAGTGTTTATGGTAAATGGGGTGAAATAGCCAGGTAATGGGACATTGAAATGGCTGCAAGGGGACTCTGGTGCCATATTTTGGTTGTCTGTTCTTCAGTTTGTTTGAAATTTGGTGGTGCATAATTCCGTTGGAGTGGGTAGGGCTACGGAATTATGTATGCAAATTTTACGTTAATCAGCATACAGATTTGTACCTATTTTTCATGGACCTTGTCCAGAGTTTTGATGTTTCCATGTTGAGAGGTATGAAGCTAAGGGCTTATTCTGCCTGAATTGTTGCTAACTCTTCGGCTTTCAAGAATGCTTTCAACTTTACTTCAATGATGTGTGGTTGCAGAATGAACATTAGTAAGTAACTTTGCAAAATACTATAAATTGGAAGTTATCTCTAGGGCCTGTTCAATCTCTGATGCCGTCATCATTAGAGGTGTTTTTCCGAGAGGACACCAAAGCAGCTTAGGATTCTGTGGTGAAGGTGGTAAAGATGGGAATTCCAGTTTCAGATACAAAAGTTACTTGATTACTGTAACAGATGGTCGTAATAGGCAATTATATCTTCATCATGATATCCTCACTCCTTCCCTATGCCTAAATCTTGTCAGGCTGGGAAAAACTTTAGTTGGTGTTGTTTGGTTATCTTTACATATGTTATTGTTGATTGTGATGAATTGTTGCACCACATTGTGGAGACTTCAAGAAATCTGGAAAAAAGTTCCAACAGGCACAGCATCCTGAGTAAAGAGGGAAGCTTTGGTAGCCTAAGAAAGTTGTAGGTGCTGGGCTGATCAATTTCTGCTGGTCTTGGTTGATATTAAGAAGTCGGAGCTGCCAATTCAAGTGTTGTCAGTACAGTAAGTATGTAACTTTCATTTTTCTTGCGGTTGTGTGTCTTGTGTAACAGAGTATGTTAATTCACAAAATATGTCCCCCCTCCCCCCCTCATATGTTTGATTTTATTTTTTTTTGTTTCATTGGTAGATCAATTGAAATATCATATGTTTGATTTTATTTTTTTTTGTTTCATTGGTAGATCAATTGAAATATTTAATGCCCCAGAACTGAAGTTACTTTGTACAATCCAACAGCATCACAAGTTGGTTAATGCAATTCGGTGGCACCATGACCATGGTAATCAGCCTGAGCTGGGCTACCTCATAGCATCTGGTTCAGTCAATGCTGTAATCTACGTGCACAATCTTCAGAATGTTATTGGTAAGTGGACATTACCTGTCTTAACATGTTCATTATTTGCACTGGACTGCATGAAGTTAGGAGAAGGCAGATGTGTAAGGATTTGATGATGTGCAGATTGTGCAGCCTTTTTTCGCATCTATTTCTCTGAAGTGGAAGTAAATGCTGAAGGTTTATGGCTGACTAAATTTGCAGATGATTGCAAGCTGTTAGGTTATCATTGACTCACCTGAAGACATTAGCATTCTTCAAGAAGGCCTATCTTTTACTAACAAATGGTACCAAAGGCATGATCTTAAATTCAGTGCTAAGAAATGCATAATTGTACTGTTTGGGAAGTCAACTATCCTGGCTAATTACCATGTTGATAATATGCTCCTAAAAGTTGACCCATGTGGTCAGGCATTTGGGTATGCATGTAGACGATAGACTTACCTTTGACCACCACAAGACCACAATAGACTTACCTTTGACCACCACAAGACCACAGTGGTGAAGAAATCCTTTTATGTTGCACAACTTATAAGTAAGGGCATGTCATCTAGGTCCAAAGAGGTCATTATCCTACTGTACTCAGCCCTTATCAGACCCGTCATAGAATGCAGTGCTTCATTTGGTTATGTACTTGACCAGGTATATGCAGCAATTAGAGCGACCTTAAGTTCCTTAAAGAATAAAAGGTGCAACAAACCTGTCTTGTGCAGAGTACCTTAAAGCCCTTTACATCTACTCAGTCTCCTATAGATTGCTGAGGGGTGATCTATGCCTGGCTTACAAGGCATCCGCAAACCCCACACTTATGAATCTCCTGCATATTAAGTCTAACAGTACAAGAAATACAAGGTCTAAACACCTGAATTTTGTCTGTGACTTAAATAGAACATGCTGGAGAGACAGAAGTGTGTCCCAGAGACTGCCCCTACTTTGGAATAGGCTTCCCATCCATGTAAGCTGAGTTTGTCTGTTACCCAGTTTAAGTGCAACCTAGACCAGTGGTTGGTTAATAGGAAATTTACACCAGGCCTGGCACCCATGTCCATTATGGAGAGAGGTAGCTTATATATATGCCTTGCCCTCATTGTCTTATTTAGATGCAGGATATCATTATTCTTTTGGGAAAACTTGGCTAGGCTTAGAAAGGCCACCCCCGGGTCATTAGCCTAGTAACAATCTATAAACTGTCTTTTTTCACATACCTGCTTATATGCTGATGTATAGATATGAAATTCCACACTATTAATGCACCATTTTGCTGCTGTTGCATGAATGATAATTTCTTAATCGGAACACTAATTTGCACTGTCTCAGGGGATGCTTTTCTTTATTAAAACTTTATTTTAACCATGATATGGCACTAGAATAAAAGTTTAGAATGCATACAAAATAGGGGGGGGGGTGATAACATGTAGTTGTATATATTTTTTTAAATCTTGGCTTATCAAGATTTATGGAAGAACTAACTGTAGGCTTAAGATTAGAGCATTAATAAAATGTTCCGGAATGAGCAGTTTACCAGGAAAGTTCACACACATCTAGGCATGTGAGATATTTTCAACATTGGTCAGTGAAGTGTTTCTTGATTTTAAAATGCTATACCTGTGCAGTAAATAGTTTGTTTTTGTTTTAATAGTTTAGAAGCTTTCGTTAGAATTAATTCCTTGAATGGTTCCAAGAGGTTTCCTTCTTCATTTCCAGAGGTGACAGCCTTAAGACTGCATAAGGTACATTACTAGTCCCTTTAGTTTCATACACAGGTCAGGCATATTTTTATCAACCAGAGCAAAAGTTGTGGATAGCAATTATTAAAAAGTTTAAGGATTTTATCTTTTGGGGGGGGGGGGCAAGTGTCAATTGGGATAAGCTGATCTTTCCAGGTTTCCAGGAGTACAAGGTGATTTAGGATTACCTGATTTGAAGGGGTATTTCAGAGCTACACACTTAAGGCTGCTGTACATGGCACAAGCAGAAAGCTATAATTCAAAATGGAAAGGGATAATGATGGAGGGGGAGGGCTGAAGAAACAAGGAGAGACTAGGATTTTGGATGCAGATCCTTAAGGAGAATGACAGTAACCATACAGGCTATTGTATTCATAAAATAGCAGAAATATTCTAAGAACTAAGACAGCACAGGGATTGGGAAAGGAGATTCTGCTAATAGGTATGACTGCAATTAGGAGTACAGAGAATAGGCAAGAGGGCTCAGCAGTTTACTGGAGAAAACTGGCAAGGGAACCAAGGTATTGAGAGCAGATAGAGAGGGAAAGGTAATAGCATGAGAGGAAGCCAATAATTTAGTTGGACTGCAGGCTAGAGATTGCCTTCCCTATCAAGTACTGATATCGGAGTATAAGCAAAGAGGAAGAAAGTACTGCTAGAGTATAAGCAAAGAGGAAGAAATAGGGGGATTCTAAGTGAAAGACCAGGACTGGTAGGGTTTTTAGTAGAATCTAGAACAGAGTTTGTCATCGTTAAGAAAGGGATATTTTTAGGGTATATCAAATACTGTATAATGACTACAGGAATAAATCAAAAGAGGTTAGAAAGGATTGGGAAGAGAGACTGGATAAGCAATTCACAAAGAAACAATGGGCAGATACATGTATGGCTTCTAAATATGCAACAAAGTCCAGAAGATTTATGATTTTTGCTTGGAAGTGTTTGCATACATATTTCTATACCCTAAGAAGACTCCAAAGAATTTTCCTGAGGTAGATTGCAAATATTGGAGGTGTGATGGGGAAGAAAGTGCATATTTTTGGGAGTATAATGAGTTGGCAGACTTTTGAAAATTAAATGCAAACTACTCTATTAGAAACATTGTGTGAGCATATTTGTGTAACTAAGGAAATGATTTTTTGAACTGTGGTACAGAATCTGCATTGCTTAGACATAGTAAGCCCTTGCTGAGTTTATTTCTGGTGGCTGCTAGAAAATGGAAATCTAAGTACAAAACCAGCTGTACTAGAAGTAGTGAATATAGTAACAGTGGTAAAACAACTGGAATTGGAATTTTTAGAAAAGGGTATGAACACATTACATAGGAAAAAATTGGAATTGTGGGAACAATACATGCAGAATAATGTTTTGGAGGAGGAATGAGGAAGAGAAGCCAGGAGTTGAACGAGCTTTGTAATGTTTGATAATGACACAATAGATTGTAAGTGATGTATAATATTTGCAAATGAAAATATTTCAATATGGTTTGCTTTCATTTATATAAATGTATGATTGCCTGTATCATATTTAATAAAGACGTTTCTTGTTTAAAAATAGGTGCATTATTATAACAACAAAATGAAGTGATAAAAAATAACATGCCATATAATTCCTTTCCTAAAAAAATGTGAAAGCACAAACATGGATGGTAGATGTTGATCAATAAGTCTTTAAATCCTACCCATTTCTATACTGATGTCTTGCATATATACCACTTTGGCATATGTCATCAGTTTGTGCTATGATTCCCTGATGTTTTTTAATCTACTTTTACACTCCATAGTAGTGTTTTCTACACTTTCTGTACTAGATGCTTACCCCCTGCTTTTTATTGTACCTTCTGCCAATTTCATGCATGTTGGCATGTTCCTTAAGTTCTTTAACTGGCATTCTATTTTCTGTACCCTTTTATGCCTGTTAAATATGCAATCATTTCTTTCATGCTCCCATGATTTTATTTCTGGCATGCATGTTACTGCCAGAAATCTGTACTGATATGACTTTGTCTTTCACCTTTTTCACTTGCCTCCAGCATCTGTTCTAATTTTATTGTTTTGATTTTTATTTATACTATTTTATTTTACATTTTGTTTACCAGGGTGGTACACCAATCAGCAAATGACCATTTGCAGGTGCTGTCTGTGTGGAATAATTCACAAAGAAGAAAAAAAAAGAGAACAGAATGGCAGTAAGCTGTAGAGAACAGGAAGTAACAATATATGACAAAAACTGTACAGTAGCAATTAATACATGCAACAGTTTTGAGAAGAATGGAAAGTTTACAATTCACAAGATTGTATTTCAGGTTTACATTATGGTGGAAACGTGGGTAACAATATTCTGGGCAGGGGATGGTGGGGGAGTTGGGAAGTTTGAGTAGTTGAAGAGAGTAATGTTAGAGGTTGAGAAGCTCTTATCTGATGTGGCCTGCCCTGTTATGGTGGTGGAAGAAGAGTCAGGTTGTAGTTTCTGTGTTTAGTATAAATTATGGCGAGTTGTGGTGGGAATGAGTTAGGCTGAAGTTTGAAGATGAGAGAGCCTAGTAGTAGGTCTGCTCTGTGCTGTACTGAGAGCCATTTGGCTTTTTTGAGGAGGAGGCAGTGGTGCTCATTACAGGGTGAGTTAATGATGAAGCGACAGATTTTGTTTTTAATAGTCTGCACTGAAGAGGAGTAGTTCATAGAGGCCGTGGCTGTTATGGGTAGTACATATTCAAGTTGGGCTGAAAGAACTTACTGCTACCCTGGCTGGTTTGGATAGGTAGGGCGAGATTGTCTGGCCTAGAAGAGAAGTGAGTGAACTTTTGTTCTCATTTTCTGTATGGGTATTGAATGTTAGTAATTGGTTTTGCTATAACAGATATTTAAAAGAGTTGGTTGTTTCTATTGTGTCAGAAAGGGTAGAGATATTCATGTCTCTGGTAATTTTTTTTTTAATTTTTGGGTGATACCAACTAGCTTGATTTTTGTTTTTGTAAGATTAAGTGTTAGTTTGTAGCTAATGAGCCAGGAATCAGCAATAGAGTATGAGTTGTAGAGTAGGAAGGTCATGAGGTAGTTTGTTAATGAAAATAGAGAAGAGGAATTAGGATAGAACCTCTGGAAACTGCCATTGAAAGAGGTGAGTACTGAGAGAATGAAAAGCTTATTTTAAAGGTGAAGAATCTTTTTGTCAAGAAGTCTTGGACCAGATGATAGTTGTATTACTAATGTCAATGTTCTGAAGAGAGAGAAAGATGATTTGGTGGTTAAGGTCACAGGCTTTTGTGAGGTCAGTTAATATTGCTCCTGTCAAGTTAGCTTTGTCTGTGTTGAGGAGAATGTTGTCCGTTTCGTTGTACTACTTACTGCCTGTCCAGAATACATGCTGTTTTTGCATAAGGAATTGTATTGTTGAATGTAGCTTGAGAGTTTTATGTCTTTCTAGCATCTTGGCAAGAGTGAATAGGCTGGAAATAAGGTAAGTGTGAGGTGTTTGGGCAAGGGGGTAATGAGTGCTGTCTTCTAGATGTTTGACATAATCTTTTCGTGTCAGGCAAATTAAAGATGTAATGAAGAGGCTGGTTTAGAAATTCTCTGCATTAGTAGATTAAACCAGGGAAAGACATGGTTTGACCCTGGGGGACAGAGTCTTTGGGCATGTCCTCAGGTAAGTTATGGATTTGTCTACATGAGACTTTCTTTAAGTAGAAATGGGGGATGAAGGGAAGGGGGCTCAGGGAGAGAGGAGAGGGGGAGTGGAGACTCTGCTGATTGGGTGGGGTGGCTAAACTGTGTGACAGTCAGAGCAGGTAAGTGGTCCTTGATTAGTCTGGATTAAGTTTAGAAAGGATTTATCAGAGGATGTGTATGTATCTAGTGAACCAAATTACCTCATACCAGAAGTGTTTGGCTTTATTCCAGAGAGAAAGTTGCTTGGTTTTGAGATAGTTTACTCTGTGCCTCTGAATGAATTGCCTAGCCAAGTTCCAGAGTTTGTGTAAAGGAGCATGGTTGGCAGGGATTGGATTGTATATCTGTGGCTGCCAGGTTTTACTCCTTAGCTTGAAAAGAGATTTAAGCTCTTAAGTGAGCCATGTTGTTTAAAAAGACATTTTACCATAGAGAGGAGCTTATCCTGTAGTGGGGAAGTATTTGGTTTAGGGCAGTAGCTGCCATGTTGGGGTCTCGGATGTTTAGTATGATAGGCCAGGTAAAGGTTGTCAGGTGGCTTTTCAACTTGGTAATATTTTGTGTGAACTGGCGTCTGAAGAATCTCAGTTTGGGTAGAGATTTTAGAGACTGATCATTGATCTGAAAAGTGACTGAGTAATCACTGAAGGTAGGGGGAGAATGGAAATGTTTGGGGCTGTTGATGGTTCATTGGTGATTAGTAGGTTGAGTAGTTGTTGATGTAGATTTGGGAGGATGGGTTCTGTGATTAGATTTAAGAGGTCTTTGCTGGCTAGAAATTCAGAAATGTCATTTGAGAGGGGACCTAAGAATTTAATAGTTTTGCAAGGATAATCAGATGCTTGTTTTTGCTGCAGATTCCTTTCTTATTGAAGTTGCTATCCGAGACTATTTCTGAGATTATGGATTTATATTTAGAAAGAGATGGAGGAGGTAGATATATTGCTACAGTAAGTAAGGGCATATTTTGTGTTGAATTGTAGGAGGACCCAGTTGGGTTCTGTCTCTTTTGTAGTGTTGGCTTTGGCTAGGACGGTGGGCCTTAGGGTTTGGTATAGTAATAGCCTCCTCCTTTCCTATTACCAGGTCTTGCATCATACTTGTAACTGTATGATGGTAGAGGTTCTGAAAGCTGAGACTGCTTGGCTTGATCCAAGATTCAGTAACTAATAATATCTAGGTGGCGCGAGAACAGGAAGGCACTTATTTGGTGACAATGCTTTATACATTGATGAGGGTACAATAGATTTATAGGAGTCTGTGGAGTGTGTGGATGGAGAGGAGTGGTGGTAAGGTCTGGGGTTAGTTTCAGTGCTGGCTCTGATAAGAAGTATTAGAATGGATGGGATAAATTTGTACAGATGCTTAGAAACGTTTAAGCAAGTGTTATGACTATGTTTTAAGGTGGGAGAACAATTGTGCCCAGTGGAATGTGTGCATGTAGTAGAGGTTATTGGAGACTGGAATGGCAAGTGAGTGTGATTTTGTTACTGAATGGTCATAGCACAGTGTGGGGTAGAATGATGGATTGTCAAGGATAATGATGAAAGAGGTGTGGATTATGTGTGATGGATGAGACAGACCTGGAGAGAGAGGTATGACATTGGGAAGAATGCAGTGAGAAAGCCTGGAGCATCCTAGTTATATGTAGTAGAATGCAGATATGAGAGGGAGCAGAGGTAGAAGGGTCATGCAAACTAGTACTTTTGTAGGATGGAAAAGAAGATAGTATTCTGTGGTGTTATGGTATTAAGTTCATATGTCTTAAATGGGAGGGTCTAGAGAGTGGGTGGAGAACAGTATGTATAAAGCAGAAATCCTGAGGGTGTCTGGGGAATTGGGGGTGTGGGGTGAGAGGGGAGCAAAGTGTGCAGTACTAACTACACACTGCAGTCAATTACTCTGAGCATGTACAATAATCACTGGAAGCTGCACAGCCAGGAATTGCGATCTTGGCCAGTTTAAATGGAACTGGGCAACTGAAATGGGATACGAATTGAGAGTTTGCAGTAACACAATCCAGCATTCACAGTTAATAAGCAAAATCTTATTATAAAAACTGTGTTTTAAAACTTTGCAGAACAGCACAGCTTTTCTTACTTTTTAATAGATGTCATATGCCTTGCTTGGTTTTGCAAATGGTAGTGCAAGTAGTTGTGCACTAAAGATGAATGGTGATCTTCAGGCAGGAAACCACTCTGAGGCATGCCTTTTGCAACCGAGAAGGCAGTTTCTCCAGGAGCTTCCTCAACAAATGAGCGAATCCAGGCTTAGCTGTAACTGATCCATATCATTTCCTTGCCTGTGGTCCATGAAATGTTGTTACTTTTACACAGGAAGCAGTCTTGTGTATGTCTTAACATGGGAAGAGCAAAGCAGAGACGGGAAGAATGTTTATTACAGAATGAAGTAATTCTAGAAGTTGGCTAACAATATTGAGAAGTAATAGGTGTGCGCCAGTGAAAAGCAGAAAACAGTTGTTATGGGGACTGGAGACCAATGAAAGTCTATGAATTAGAGAAATAGATGGTTACTGTTATGAGGAGTAAAAAAATAGGTGCAAGGATGGAATATAAGGTTAGAAGAGTTAGGGATAAGAAAACAGCAAATCCAGAGAAAAGAGTAACAGTCCTACAACATAGGTTCATACTAGGCTATCTGCCCTAGGGCATTTATAAGCCTAGCCAGAATGTGTTTGGCTTTCGCCACCCATTTTAAATTTATTTTGCTATGCCCTTTTTCGAGGTTAGTATACTGTGCCTCTGTCTAACAGTGACACAGAAGTGATACCCGGGGTAAACCTACGATCTCCCATCCACTCATCAAGATTCCTCTTGAAGAGAGTCAATGAGGGACTCTGCCTAACCTGGACTGGGATTTTATTCCAGCGTGAAGGGAGCCTCTGGGTTATGAATCTGTCCCTCCAGCATGTCCTATTTATTTCAGTGCTGAGGTTCAAGTCTCTCGAGCGCGTAGCTCGATGGGATTTGGATTTTCTGAGGTGCAGCATGTCCATTAATTCCGGGTTGGACATGGCTTTATACGTCAGGCACAGATCGCCTCTGAACAGGTGGTATGCCACTGAGTAGAGCTGGAGTGTCTTTAACCGGGCAGCATATGGCAACTGTTTGAGCCCTTTGATCCTCTTGGTGAGGTACTTTTGGGGTCTTTCCAGTTGCTGCAGGTGTCTGGTAAGGTGCATCCCAAAAGGGGCATTGTACTCAATTATGGGCCTGATGAGGGATGAGTAAAGAGGCACGATGACCTCCCCTGATCTAGATGTGAATCCCTTCATGATTAGGTGGGCTATATAAAATGTTTTTCTAACCACTTTGGCCACGTGGTTGTCAAATGAGAGATTGCTATCAACTTGGGTCCCTAATTACTTCTTCTGTACTTAATGGATTACCACCTATGTGGTAATTTGTGGGCACTTTGTTTTTGCCAAAGGGGATGACTATACACTTTTTGGTATTTAGCTTGAGGCCATGGCTATGGCACCAGTTGTCTGTTTCTATGAGGCCCTTTTGGAGGATGCTTGTGTCGGCTGGAGAGTCGATTATGGTGCCCAGTTTGCAGTCATCTGCGAACTTGGTCAGCCACAGTCCTTCCGTGTTGTCCTGTACCTCCGAGAAATATATACCGAACAAGAGAGGTCCCAGGACTGAGCCTTGTGGGACACCACTTGTAACTGGTTTGGAGTCTGACATGGCTCCAGCAATTCTAACCATGTGGGTTCTGTCCTTGAGCCAGTTTGCAATCCATCTAGTGACATAGGGGTTTATATTTAAGCTGGTGAGCTTATCTATAATGCCCGAGTGGGGTATTGTATTGAAGGCTTTTGCGAGGTCCAGGTAGGCTTTGTGGACCACCTTCCCCTCGTCAATGGCCTTGGTGACTGTTTCAGAGAAATCAACCAGGTTTAAGAGGCAGGATCTGCCCTTAAAGCCAAACTGGGTAAGATCCAGTGTCTGTAGGTCCCCAATATCTTTATTTATGAGGTCCATGATGATCCTTTCCATAGCTTTGCAGACCAAGCTAGTCAGGCTTATGGGGCGATAGTTTCCAGGGTCCGTTGAGGCACCACCTTTATGGAGAGGGACCACTGTTGCTGTACGCCACACTTTGGGCACATATCCTGTAGTAAGGCTGAGATTGAACAGTAGTTTTATGTTTGGGTTTAGCTCTTCTTGGAGTTCATGTAGGACGCAGCCCGGGACACCGTCTGGTCCCATTGATGCTGTGTTTTTTGCTTTGGAGAGGGTGGCTCTTACCTAAGCATCTGAGATGTCAGGGGGGCAGCACTCTGCTGGGATAGATATTTGCCCTTTTGGTGGGGAGGGGGGGGAGAAGTTTGCGCTGAACCTGTTGGCAATGTCTGTGGGTTTGGTGTATTTTTTGTCATTTTGGACTAATTCTGAGCATATCTGGGAATTCCCACCCAGGTTCCTAACATAACTAAAGAAAGCCTTGTGATTATCCTTAGTGTCCTGTGCAGTTTTTCTCTCGAAGCTGGCCTTAGACAATTTTATGAGTGCCCGTAGTTTTTTGCTAATACTGATCAGTGATGCCTTCCCTTTTTGGGATTTTGCTCTATCATTTAGTAGCTTCCTCCTTCTATTGTATAGTTTAATGGCTGGGGTCCACCAGACAGGACGTCTGCCTTTGGAGGATTGGGTCTTGGTTTTATTTGGGATCGCATGATCCATGCATTCCTGAAGGTGTTCATAGAATGCATTTATAAAGGATTCTGCGGTCTGGGCCGTATTTTCCATAGGCCCGGGGGCTTTGAAGGATTCCACCTCGGTTTTGAGGAGTGTGAAATTTGCTTTAGAGAAGTTTTTCACAGTGGTTTTCTGGGCAGGGGGTGGGGTCCGGATGTGAATATCCAGTGAGATTAGTTTATGGTCTGATCTTACCAGTGAGGGATACACTTCTGGTCTGGAGCATAGAGTCCCCATGTTGGTGAGGATCAGGTCCAGTATGTTTTCCCCTCTTGTGGGTGTGATAACAAGTTGTTTCATAGCATTTGAGTTTATAAATTCTAGGAACCTGTGGGCTAGGGTGTTGGAGCTAGAGTAATGCTCCCAGTCTGTTTGGGTAGTTGAAGTCGCCCAGTATAATGGTGTTTGGAGAGACCTTCATATTTTCCAGTGTTCTCGGGAAGGCCGAGTGGGGTTCCTGGGTTTGGGAGGGTGGTCTGTAGCAGGCTATAAACTGGAAGGCAGTTTTACCCACTGTTAGTTGCACATGGATAGTCTCTGATGCTTCGTGCTTTGCCACCAATCTGGAGGTGTGGGTATCTTTGATGAATATCGATACTCCCCCTCCTTTTGTGGTTCGGTCCAAGTTTTGGGGCTGAAAAGCATGGTATGAGGTATAACCTAGTAGTGCTGGAGTGCGCTCGGGAGCCCTGAACCAGGTTTCTGTTACAGCACAGATATCTATGTTCTCTATGCTAAGGAGAGTTTTGAGTGCGTGCATCTTGAGGTTTAAACTTCTGGCGTTGAGTAGTATTACTCTTAGTTTCTTATCCCTTGTGATACCTATGGAGGTGGGTTTGTCTTTTGATCCTTGCCTTAAAAAGGCACTATGGGGGTAGCAAGAGTCTTTGCCAATATCCGAAAGCCCAGGGGTGACAGGTGCAAGCTGTCCCTAGCGAAGCATCGTGGCTTGTCGAGCATATCATCCCAAGCTGACAGGCATTGGATCCCCTTTGAATGACACCAGTACTTAAGCCAGTTGTTGAAATTGATCATCTTGTCTTCATATTGTGGCATCATTCTTGGTGAGGGTAAGATGCTACTCAAGGTCACGGTCATACCGGCCTGGGCTACATGCTCAGAGAGCTCCTCTGTCTCTTTTCATGTAGTCCAGGGAGGTACGTCTCAGGTCATTCACACCAGCATGGACAATGACTGAGTCCTATTTGTACTTGCCTTGGAGTGACCTGAGTGCTTGTGTTATGTGGCGGATCCTAGCGTCAGACAGGCTGCTCACCGTGACCCTCTCCTTGTTCAGCCTGGTGAGTGGGACGTCAGTGTGCCTGACGATAGTCACCTATTACAAGTGTATCAGGTGTGTTGTTTAGTCTTAAGGGCTGTGACTGTTCGGCACACTGGCTTTGTGAGATGTGTGTTGCACGTGTTTTGTTTTGGGGTATCGGTTGCTTGGGTGTCTGCTTTGGAGGTCTCTGCTGCTTAGGCAGATCTTTATTTAGAGCCTCCGAGTATGTTTTTGTGTGATTATGTGTTTGGTTTGCTGTCGTGGTAGGTCTATGTGAGACTGGAATTGTAGTGAGTGTGGTTTCCTTCTCCTCCTGACTGGTTATGCCAGTACTGAGTTGAGAGAGCTTAGCCTCCAATTTGGCTATATGGTTGCATCTCTCGGATGTGTTGGAATTTGTTGGGAGGAGGAGAGGGTTGTCTGTGTACATGAGGCAGTTGTAACATTGCCTCAAGATTCCCAGATTCACTAGCTGGACCGGAGAGGA
>NC_056733.1:1876679154-1876680282 GCF_019279795.1 Protopterus annectens | reverse complement strand
TATGGAGGGGGCTAATGCCCTAGTAGAATGACCTTTCGGTTTAGTTGTAACTCTTTATTCCGTAACTGGTAAATAAATGTAATAGTGTGGGACAACCATCTGGATAAGGTCACCTTGGAAACTGGGAGACCTTGTTTGTTTAAGGCATAAGAAAGGATTAATTGGTCTGACTTTCTTATTTCTTTAGTTCTATGTAGGCAAAAACGCAATTGTCTGTGAACATCAAATTGGTGAAGCTTGTACTCTGCCTTGTTGCCATGATTGGGGAAGAACACAGGAAGGTCTATAGATTGATTTAAATTATTTTCTGAGCAGACTTTAGGAAGAAATGAAGGATTAGTCCTCAAAGAAACTCTGCCCTTGTGAAACACCAGGTAAGGAGGACGAGCACATAGTGCTTGAAGTTCTGAGACATACCTAGCTGAAGTGATAGCAACCAGAAAGAGTGTCTTCTAAGACAGAAACTTGATGGAGCAGGATGCTGCTGGTTCAAAAGGAGGCAGAATTAAGGAAGTTAGGACTAAATTAAGGTCCCAAGGAGGAGGGGGATCTCTCACTGGAGGGTCTAAGGAGAGATGTTCCTCTCAAAAAAGCTTTACAGAGCTTATGAGACATGATGTTAGAATTTGGCAAAACGATATGAAAATTAGAAATGGCCACTAATTGTACCCTAATCGTAGCGGAAGCGGCCCCGGAGTGAAAAAGTTGTGCTAGAAATTCAAGAATTTCGTGGACTGGGGCTGAGAAGGGATCCACATTCCTAGACTGCCCAATAAGAAAAACGTTTCCATTTGCTAGCATAAATTTTTCTCGTTGTAGACTTATGTGAGGAAACGATAATGAAAACAAAAAGAGCCAGCAAAACCAAACCCAATGAAAAACAATTTATTGTAAATACTAAGGACAGCAAAGAAGTGCACAAACCGGTTTTGGCTGGTACTAACAAACACAGCCTTCTTCGGTGTGAAACAAGTATACTTCAAGCATTCCTATATATGGACTGCAAACACATCTGATTGGTTATGTCTAAAACTTGTCATTCAAACCGGGTGGGAAAAGCCCACCCAACTTCACAATCCATTTTTTCTCCGAGTTAAGTAGTGCATGCCAACCTGTTTTATTGGATTT